>NC_056731.1:1922336258-1922496258 GCF_019279795.1 Protopterus annectens | reverse complement strand
TGTCTATGATCTGCTTCGTGAAGTACTTCTCTGGCGTCTCCAGCTGTTGCAGGTACTAAAGTGAGGTACATGCCAAATGGGGCCTTATACTCAATGATTGGTCTAATGAGGGAAGAGTAGAAAGAGATGATGACCTCTTTCTTCCTGAATGCAAAACCCTTGGTAATGAGATGTGCCACATAGAAGGACTTTCTGACCACAGCGGCAACGTGGTGTTCGAAGGTGAAGTTGCTATCAGCCTGTGTCCCCAGATCTCTAATAACACCTTCAGTGTTCAGTGGACTCCCATCGATGTGGTAATTAGTGGGACCTGAGTTTTTACCAAAGGGGATGATGACACATTTTTTGGCATTGAGCTTAAAGCCATGGTTTTGACACCTGTCATTGGTCTCAGTGAGGCCTTTCTGTAGGATGTCTGCATCACTTGGGGTGTTAATAACGGTTCCCAGATTGCAGTCATCTGTGAACTTGGTCAGACAGAGTTCCTTTATGTTGGCCTGGACTTCTGAGAAGTAGATGCCGAACAGGAGAGGACCCAGGACCGATCCCTGTGGGACTCCACTTGTGACTGGTCGGCAGTCTGACTTGGAGTCCACCACTTTCACACTGCGTGTTCTATCTGTGAGCCAGTTTGCAACCCACCTAGTGATATAAAGGTTGATGGATAGTTTATCAATAATTCCCAAGTGAGGAATGGTATCAAAGGCCTTGGCCAGATCGAGGTAGGCTGTATGCACTGCCTTTCCTTCATCCACAGCCCTGGTGACTGACTCAAAGAAGTCAACCAGGTTGAGCAGGCATGATCTCCCTTTCACAAAGCCAAATTGTGTGGGGTCTAGAGTTTGGAGATTTCCTATATCTTTGTTAAAAGGTCCATGATGATGGACTTCATAGCTTTACATATCAGACATGTCAGGCTAATGGAGCAATAATTGCCAGGGTCTGTAGTTGCTCCCCCTTTATAGAGAGAGATGACTGTAGCAGTGCTCCATTCGGTACAGACAAACCCTGAGCTGAGGCTGCAACTGAACAGGGCACCATATGTCAGATAAAATCTGATGTCCTTCTCTTCTATGTTGCAGTATTCCTTACATATAGGTTGTATTCGCCAATTGACCCAACATCCAGCCTGTATACAAAAGCTTAGAGCCACTATCTGTACATGGGACATCACACGAAGGCACAGTCAATGTCAGCCATAAAAGGGATGTCCACAAGTAGAATCCTCAGAATAAGAAAGCCCCATAAAGAAAGGAGTCCAAAAGTTGCCTAAGGAGATCCTCCTAGGAAAGAGCAAGCTGTAGGGAGAAGGCAGGAGGGAAAGAATACTACAACATGGAAGAGAAGGGCATCTATGGTTATGGTAACATTTTACACAACTATTCAGTGTCCTTCTATTCAATGTTGCAGTATTCCTTACATACATTCCTTACTTATTTTCTCCTTGGGCCTACACTGAAAATGGACACTGTTATCCAGGCAGACCATCCCAGTAAACAAATGTTAAATAAATAATATAAATAAAATATGAGAGAGTACCAAAGCTGCAAGGGGACCCAGGGTGGAATATATAGTAGGAAAAATTAAGAGGAAGCACTTTCCAGGAATACATGGAGGATTGCCCCGGCAAAGCCTGCCCTAGTCCTGGAAACAGTATCCAATT
This sequence comes from Protopterus annectens, assembly GCF_019279795.1. Taxonomy (NCBI): domain Eukaryota; kingdom Metazoa; phylum Chordata; order Ceratodontiformes; family Protopteridae; genus Protopterus; species Protopterus annectens. The sequence goes on along the minus strand of NC_056731.1, from coordinate 1,922,494,595 downwards.
AGTAATGTTTCATAAAGGTATGAACAGATGACCAAGTGGCAGCTTCAAGGATGGAATGAACATCAAGACCTTTGAAGAATGCCCCTGAGGAGGCAACTGATCTAGTGGAATGGGCCTTAATGAATATGGATAAAGACTTCCCATGGAATTCATAGCAAAACACAATAGTCTTAGAGATCCATGTGGAGATGGCTTGTTTGGAGACAGGCAAACCCAGAGCCTTGGGATGAAAGGATACAAAAAGGTTGGTCAAACCTCCTAATGGACTTAATTTTGTCAAGATAAAATCTGAGTTGTCTATGAACATCCAAGGTATGCAAAACCCTCTCACTGGAAGACTGTGGAAAAGGGAAAAACATAGGCAGTTGGATGGATTGATTAAGAGACAACTCATTCACCACTTTGGGCATGAAGCTTGGATTAGTTCTCAAGGATACTAATCCCTGTCCCTATGAAAAACTAGGAAAGGGGAAGAAGCTATCAATGCCTGAATCTCAGAGACTTTTCTAGCAGAGGTTAAGGCTACTAGAAGCACAGTTTTCCATGTGCACAACTTTAGAAAAGCAGAAGGGGCCTGAGTAAGCATTTCTAGCACATAGTTAAGATCTCAAGGAGGAGGAACTGGTTTCCTGGGAGGTCTTAAATGAAGGATGCCTTTAAGAAATAACTTAACTTCTAACCTGGAAGCTAAGGGGGAGTTAAAGGCAAACAGGCAGAGAAGGCAGAGCAATGGACTTTAACTGAAGAATAGGAAAGACCCCTGTTGAACAACTCACACAGGTAAGAAAGTACTAAAGCAATGCCCACAGCAAAGGGATCCTCTTTTCTCTTTTGGCACCAAATGGAAAATCTTATCCACTAGGAGATGCAATATTTTCTGGTATTGGGTTTCCTGGCCTCCTGCAAAACCCCTAGCACGTCCTTAGAAAATAGGTGCCTGAGAGGGAACAAAAGTTGATCACCCACAAGGTTAGTTGTAGGGTTGACACATGGGGGTGAATCAGTGACCCGTTGTCCTGAGTGAGTAGGTCCATCCAGTGAGGTAACTTGTAGTGATGACCCTTGGCTAATTGCAGAAGAAGAGGGAACCACTGCTGTCTTGGCCAAAAGGGGGTCACTAACAAGATTTTGGGTTTTTCCTCTAGGATTTTCAACAGGAATTTCTGAATTAAATGGAAGGGGGAAAATACATAAAGAAAAATCCCCTTCCATGAGAAAGAGGGCACACCCACCTTCCACACTTGAGGGTGAGAGACCCTTGCACAAAAGCGAGGAAGTTGTCTGTTCATAGGGGAGGCAAAACGGTCCAGTTCTGTAGTACCCCACTGGTGAACTAGATCCAGGAACACATCCCTGTGAAACATCCATTCATGAGATTGTGTCATAGATTTGTTTAATGTGTCTGCCACCAAGTTGTGAGCTGAGGGGGAGGTACACAGACTGTAGAGTCACTTTGTATTGAGTAGCCAACTCCCAAGCCTTGATGGCCAGGCAGCAGAGAAGGTAATATTTTGTGCCCTCCTGCTTGTTTATTTACCAAAGGACCATGGTATTGTCTGTGAGGATCTTGAGAGTTCCAGGCTGAAACAGCGAATGAAAGGTCTGTAGAGCTAGATGTAGAGCCCTCATTTCCCTGATGTTGATATGTTCCTTCCTTTGAGAAGAAGACCAAAGACCCTGAACTTTTCTGGAAGCAAAGGTTGCTCCCCAGCCAAGTTTGAGGCATTTGTGAAAAGTTGCTGAACTGGTTGAGGTATCTGAAGAGGTATGCCAGGGTTCTGACCGAGTTGCTGTATCCAGCAATGTAACTCTTTTTTCAGACAGGGGAGCAGGGGAATCAATGTAGCTAATGGGTGTGCATGCTGGGACCAGACTGTCTTTAGAAACCACTGGAACTTCCTCATATGTAGCTTTGCAAAGGGCAACATGGAAATAGTAGAGGCCATGAACCCCAGCAACCTCAGAAACTCCCTGGCTGTGACAGAAGGAAGAGGCAGAAGAGCCCCCAGGAAGGCCGTGAGATAAATTACTTTCTCTACAGGAAGAAAAACCATCATCAAGTCTGTGCAGAACCTGCACACCAGAAAAATAAGGTCCTGACTTAGTAGAAGGGATGATTTTTTAAATTTTATTGAGAAGTCCAGGCTCTGCAGGAAGGGAATAGCCATGTTCAGATGTTGGGTTAACAGATCTGGACTGCTGGCCAGAAAAAGGAGATCGTCCAAGTATGGGTAGACTTGTAGGCCTTTTAGCCTCAAATAGGCAATAGCTGGGGCCAGGCACTTTATGAATACTCTTAGAGCTGTAGAAAGGCCAAAGGGCAAGACAGTAAACTGATGGTGTGAATAACCCACCGAGAAATGCAAAAACTTTCTGAAGTGAGGATGAATAGGGATATGTAGGTATGCATCCTTGAGATCCAGGGAAGCTATGAATGGTTGAGGAGGGACCATGGGAAGGAGAGCAGGCAGGGATAGCATTCTGAAAGAAGGCACCACCAGGAAAGTATTTAGTAGGGAAATATCTAATATAGGCCTCAAAGGACCATCTTTCCTTGGAACTAGACACATCCTGGAGTAGAATCCCCTCCCCAGTTGGGCTGGAGGGACAGACTGGATGGTGCCCTAATGGGAAAGTTGAGCAAGAATCGAGGGAAAAAGATGCAGTTGACTGGGGGGGGGGGGGTTTGAGGTATTCCCTGAAAAAGGAAAGAGAGTCTCCCAAGTCATAAAATACCCGCTTTCAATAATTGAAATCACCCAGGAGTCATGAGTAATTTCCATCCAAGCAGAAAGGGAAAGAGAGAGAGGCAAAGAGGCAAGGAGGTGTGACTTGGGAGAGGAGACAGAGTGTCACAGAGGACTTTGTCTGGGCTTAAAGCTGAGAAGGAGTAACAGCAGCATGAATAACAGCTTTGGTCTGTGGCTGTCTCCTAGAAGGCTTACAAGGGCTAGCTCCAGGAGGAGCAGAAATGAAGGCGTGAGCAGGTTTCCTGACAAAAGGAGTTTTGGCAAGAAAATTCCTATGAAATTTTGGGACTGGAGAAACAAGGAAGTGTTTAAAATCCTGCAGCTCCTTAACCTTTTCCTGCAGTGATTTAAATAACTCTGCAGCAGGCTGGAAAATGACACCAATGGTATCCAACAGCACACCAAATGTACGAGTCAATCTTACCGAATGGTGATGAAAACGTTCTGAGGATTGTACATACGGACATCCCTTTTATAGCTGACACTGACTGTGCCTTCGTGCAACATCCCATGTACAGGCAGTGGCTCTAAGCTTTTGTATACAGGCTGGATGTTGGGTTGATTGGCAGAATACAACCCATATGGAAGGAATAATGCAACACTGAATAGAAGGACATCAGGTTTTCTTTCAGTTACTGAATGCATAAACCAGGAAGCTAGGAAAACTAAAAAAGACACAAGGTAGAACAGGATTTTGTTGATCGACTGAATGCAGAATCCAAGAAGCTAGGGAGACTAAATAATTGACATATAGAGTGTAATCCATGCTTAAGAGAAATGATAGTGGTCAATCACCCCGGATCTGTTTATTACAAAGAGGAATCAGTTTATAGCCAATACAGAGCAGTTAACATGGAGGTACAAAGTAGAACAGGTTTACTTTCATTTACTGAATGCAGAAGCCGGAAGCGAGAGAGCCTAAGTAACTGACGTGCAGTGTAATCTACTGGTAAACAGAAAGGACAGTAACAACCATCCTCATGTCAGTTATTAAAGACAGCAATCAGTTTATACCCAGTACAAAGCTATTAACAAGGAGTCACAAAGCAGAGTAAATAACTGGCAAATGCAGTATAATCTATTGGTTAAGAGAAACGACACTGTCCAACCACCTTCAGGACAATTATTGCAGAGAGCAATCAGTTTATAGCTAGTACAGAGTTACTAATATGGAGGCAGAAATTAGAACATGTTTTCTTTTATTTACTAAATGCAAAAAACAGGAAGCAATAGAGAATAAATGACTGGCATATACAGTATAATCTGTTGGTCAACAGAAAGGATAGTGGAGGACTACCCTCAGGTCATCTATTACAGACAGCAATCAATTTATAGCCAGTACAGAGCAACTAGCAAGGATATTTAAAGCAGAAAAAGTTTTCTTTCATTTGCTGAATGCACAAACAAGGAAGCTAAGGAGATTAGGTACATGGCATGTACAGTGTAAAGTGATGGGACAGTGGCCAACATAGCAAGTGGTCCTTACAGCGAGTGCAAGGATGACTACTTTTGGGGGAATGTCACAGCTACTTTCCAGCACAGGACACAGAAAGGCTCTTTATGTTAAACTTACTTACATTGTACAATGACAATATCTTCAGTGAAAATTTTACAAAGTTGGGCCTTTTGACAGACCTCCTGCAGTATCGGGGTCAGCGAAGGATGAAGTGACCACAGGCTCTGAAAGAAAAAAAAAGAAATCTCTACTAAGCTGTAATATTATATGAAGGCAATAGAATTAATACTTAATTCCTAGAGATGAAGGACGACCATGGTGAGTCAGAGTAAGATAATGTGGGGTATTGTAAGAGTACTGAGATGGTAAGAATGTTTACGAATGTAAAGTCAAAATAGGTATAGCAGGAGGTATACTGACAGAGAATCACAATAATGCAGTGTATAGAGCTGTATAAATCAAAGCACTAGAGTAAGTTCTCAGAATGTAACAGTGCACTGATAAACACATAATAAAATCATCCTTTAGTAAGCATTGATCTGATTAATCAGAATGTCAAAAGAGTGTACCAAAACACCAGCAACTGAAACTACATACATACAGGGCACAGGCTCAACATACATAAGGCTTATCCAATTTGAATGAAAGCTGTACAAATACATCACACTACAAAGGCCTTTTTGTTGTTCTACACATACCTGCATTGTGAAGGAAGGAACTTCTGAAAGTTGGACTTTGTGGCAGACCTCCTGCAATAACGGTGTCTTGAGATGGCTGTACTGACCACAGGGTAATGCACAATGGCAATGGCCTCAGTAAAAATGTTGAAAATGTGGGCCTTGTGGAAGAGTTCCTGCAGTAGCAGGGCCGTGGATGAATGTAGTAACCACCGGCTCTGTACTGTGAAGGAAAAAGTGACTGAGTGAAGAGGAGACCCAATATTTACTTGGGTAATTGTCTCTTTTACCCATAATTTTGGCCATACATTGCAGACTTGGTTTTCATGCTTGGGGTTATTACCAGGGATTTGGTGGTAGAACCTGTCTTGTGGCCTGAGCATGCTATTCTTCATTTCAAGATTGACCTACCCTAAGTGGAGTCCCCTATATAAATCTGAAATAAAAACCTGTAAAATGAGATTAATTGTGGTGGTTTTACTGTTTTAAGTCTTAATGTTCTAGGGTTTGGGTTTCAAAAACTGATTTGAATATAACCTTGAGTGTTTTAATTCACTGAAATAAATGTCACCTGACTTTGTGCATAAAAATGTATGCAATTTGTAAAACGGTAGTCTGTAAAGTCCTGGCTATGTAGGACAGAAGCGTGTATACAATAAAATCTTCACCCTGAAGCAGTTTTTGTGTTTTTTGTGTCTATGTGTGTTTGTATCTACCTGTATATCTAAATATCTGTTTATGCATATAATATGTTATACTTTATATGTATTTATATATATATATATATATATATATATATATATATATATATATATATATAGTTGGAAGTACTTGATTTTAATTTTGTCATGAGTGTGTGTGGTTGACTAATGGTTAGTTGACTGCATTTGGTCAATCAAGCAGGTAGTCAATAGGTGTATGAGATCACACAATTGCCAGGGTTGGGGAATATGTCCTTATCACATTTTGTTGTGATCTCATATTTAGTATATATGATTATCAGGTGGTTGTGGGGGATGGGATACAGAAATGAACCCTTCAAATAAATTTATCTGAAAAGCAAGCATGTTTTTTCAAGGGAACACCTCATGCACCCCCTTACTGAAATATAACACCACGAGGAATGGGCTAACACTAGTTGAAGGAAAGAGTATTTTTTTCAGAAAAGAGGTTTTCATGGAAAGTGTCTTTGAAGGAATGTTTAGTCCCATGAGTTACAGGGATGAACCCCTGACTATGGTACATGTGATCAGTGATTGATTAGTGGCATGAGCATCTGAGGGACAGGTGGGAAGGGATAGCTTTAGCAGCTGATGCCAGCTCACTCCTCCTGTGCTGTTAGACCCATGGATTCAACAGTACCTAGCAGTGGTAGGTGTATCACCCATCTATAGACCACATGTTTACTTATGCTTCATCAGCCAGGGACCTCTGTGCATGGAAACAAGAGTGTGTGTGTGTGTGTGTGTGTGTGTGTGTGTGTGTGTGTGTGTGTGTGTGTGTGTGTGTCTCTGCATACAACCTAGGGGAGAGAAGAGTAGGCTGCTCCACAGGACTTGCAGCTGCCCTGCTTATTACCATCAGGGTGGTATTTCTCTGGGGCACATACCGCAGCTGTAAAACTGTATGCCCTGGTGAGTGCCCAAGTAAAAATACAAAGCCATTTTTGTATTAATATGTGCATGTGCATGGACTTGGAAGCTTTGCCAGCTTGATCAGCAATATTTATTGGTGTAAAATTTATCAAAAGAGAGCTAGAGCAGGATTCAGGAAAGTGTTAAACGCTTTTTTGTTTAATATTTGAAACAGATAGTAGCAATAGATCTGTATGATATAAGGGATTGTTTATGAACAAAAGTATGGTGTTGTTAATGTGACTTTGGAAAAAAATTGTTTGACTCCATTTTGCACAATAAACTGATTCACATAATGAAAGCTGATAAGAGTGGGCGGGGGGGGTTAGTAGTGGTTGAGCACAACGATTATGTTAATAACATTTTAAGTATGTTAATTAATGACAAGACTTTTGAGCTTGCTTCCAAGAATGTTGTTCACATATCTTATGGCAAAATTGATACATGGCTGAAGAATGTGTTTCAAAGGATTCATATATAAGATTACATTTAACTTTCTGGCTGTTTAATCCCCCATTATTCTGACATTGTTCTGGATGCCCAAAATCCATATAAACCTTGATAGCCTCCATATAGTGATTGTGACTTCTGCTGGTTCCAAAATGGAGAATATTAAGTTAAAACTTTCCTTTTAATGACAAACCCCATGTTTTATGAGATTCATAGCATTTTTATCTAAGCCAATTAAAGGAGAATATAATATTCATAACAGCTGATGTCAACGGATTATTTTCTACTATTACACACGCAGGGTCTGGAATGATTTTGTGAAGCCATTACAAAAAAAAATTGCATCTTTACTAATTCAGATATGAATTTACTTTATAGTGCAACAGAATTTATTTTGGACAACAGTTTTATATATTTGAAGAAGAACATTTTCACCAGATGAAGGGGTTGCCATGGATGCTAGGTGTGCCCCAATGTAAATATAGTAATGAAGTTTGGGAAATGGCATTTATTATAGATAGTCAATTTAAGAAATTTCTTAAAATGTATTTATGAGACCTAGAAAATATTTTTATATTGTGGTTATGAACTGGAGCTTAGGAAATACATTGATTATATCAATATGACTACAGATTTTCTAACATTTTCATACCAGTGTGATAATAATATTAGTATCGTGGATGTATATACATCTATTGATGTTACAAATAAAAGGCTTATTTCAAACATTTATAGAAAAGCCTACTCATTCCAATAGCTTTGTGTATTTTAGAAGTCAGCATCTATCTGTTATGGTACAAAAAAGGCCTGATAAAAGGCCATTTGATAAAGCTTTCAGTATTGATTTCAGTTGATAATTTGTTTATAGGTTCATAGATAGGTTCATAGATTAGTACTAAGCTAACTACCCTTGCAAGCCATTTTAAGCCTAGCCAATTATCCCTTGTGAGACTCAAACCCTGCACCTTGTGTTTGTAAGGCAAACACCTTAACCATTAGGCCACCCTCCCAACCAACTTATTAAAGGTATGTGGACAGTAATGGATATGTTTACGGAAAGGGTACATCCACTAAACTTGGTTGATAATATTGTAGTGGAAATTGTAAGGTGCAGACCTATTGATTTTCCTTCTATCTTGTTAAGTCCTCAACTTGTTAAAATGAATTCAAGAAAAAAATGAGGCCATGAAGATTAATTTTAGCAATGTTATGATTTTGCTATATTATAACGGGCAGAAAAATATAAAAGAGATTAAGAAAAACTGATTTTACCATCAAGGGTAATTCACTGAGTAACATTGTGTGTGAAGAATCACTTTTTATTAATAGAAAGGCACCTATTCACAAGGACAAACTAGAGGGTGGATGGGAGAATCGAGCTGAACAGAATAATAAGCTTAAAAATATAGTGAATTGTGGTAGATGTAGACAATGTAGGCTTATTAATGATACCTTCAGTATTGTGGTACCTGGCTATCCACAGCCAGTAGGTAATTTGTGGTACTATAATTGTGCTAGAAAAGATGTTGTTCACATTGTTAGTTGTTTTACCTGTAAATCTTGCTATGTAGGGAAGACCGAAGGTCAGCTAGCAAAGAACATATGAGTGTGATTACAGTATAAGGACAGGGGACTCTAGCAATGCAGTAAACATTTTTTAAAAGATATTTATTTTTTATTTTAGAAAAGAGACCGCCAGCTCATAGAGGTGGGAACTGGGAGAAACTGATTGAGTACAGAGAATTAGTAAGGCAGACTTAATGCTGAGCAGAAACTGGGTCTTAATGAAAACATATCCACCACCTGAGTGTTGCAAAAGTTATAAGAGCTATATTTGTGTTAAGAATTCTTAATAACTTTTTTATGTATGTAGTTTTTATAAGATAAAAACAATGTTTATTTAAGCTGTGTTCTCAGGTCTTATTTACGCAATCGGAGACACTGTTCTTTCAACGCGTAGTAGTTGAACCTAAAACATTGAAAACACAAAACTCCGAACGGCATCATATTATACTTCAGTTACTCCAAATAACCTTGGATAGATTTACAGAGTGAGTCTAAGGTCAGCACTGACTACCTCTTTCTATAAGAGACATTAAGGTCAGCACCGACTACCTCTGTGCATAATGGACATTGGCACCACCCCCCAGGGTGAATTTGCTGTCTCCCATCCAATTGTCCACGTTACTCTTGAACATGGTCAGTGAGGACTTCTGCTTGACATGCATTGGGAGTCTATTCCAAAGGAATGGCAATCTCTGGGAGGCATATCTGTCTCTCCAGCATGTTCTATTGATGTCACAGGCTAGGTTAAGATCAATGGAGTGAGTGACTCTTGTCCCATTTGATTTGCAGATGTGCAGCATTTCCATTAGGGCACATCCTGTAGGCTAGGCACAAGTCACCTGTCAGCAGCCTGTAGGATACAGAGTACAGTGACAGGACTTTCAGTCTATCCATGTAAGACATAGTTTGGAGGCTCTGAATTTTCCTTGGGAGGAAACCTCTGTGGTCTCCCCAGCTGCTACAGCTGTCTGGTGAGGTACATGCAAAAGGGAGCATTGTTCTCAATCAGTGGTCTAATGAGGGTTGAGTACAGTGGAGTTATAGCATCCGTAGACCAGGGTACAATGCCCTTACTTATGAGATGTGCAATGGAAGGCTGTCCTTACCACTGTGGAGACATGGTGATCAAAGTTTAGAATTCTATCCACCTAAGTTCTCATGTCTTGCACCACTGAGTTTGAGCTTGGTGGGGGTGCTGTCACTATTGTAATTAGCAAGGTATTCCCCTTTGCCAAGGGGGATACTAATGCACTTTTTTGCATTCAGCTTTAGTCCGTGGCTTTGGCAACAATCATTTGTCTGTGTTAGCCCCTTCTGTAATGCAGTATGTTAATTTGCAATTATCAGTGAACTTGGTAAGACACAGGCCACCTACTTTGGCCTGAACTTCTGAAAAATAGATTCCAGACAGTAACAGGCCCAGTACAGGTCCTTGTGGTGTGCCACTGGTGACTGATCTACTGGTAAAGGTGGAGTCCCAGACTTTAACAATGTGGTTCTGTCTGTCAGCTAGTTGGCTACCCATCTAGTGATGTAAGGGTTAATTCCCAGCTGGGCGAGTTTCTCAATGATGCCTGAGTGGGGAATCGTGCCAAATGATTTGGCTAGGTCAAGATAGGTGGTGTGCACTGTCTTACCTTCATCCCGTGTTTTGGTGACATTCTGAAAGAACTCTACCAGGTTTAACAAGCATGATCTACCCTTAACAAAGCCAAACTGGGTTGGGTCAAGAGTTTGAAGGTCACCTATGTCCTTGCTGATAAGGTCCATGATGATTCTTTCCATAGTCTTGCAATTGAGGCTGGTTAGGCTTATGGGTCTGTAGTTCCCAGGGTCAGTTGATTGGCCCCCTTTATGCAATGGGATTACTGTTGCTGTTCTCCACTCTGCTAGAACATATCCAGTTCTCAGGCTATGGTTAAAGACAGTGCCACGTGGTTCCACTAGATCTTGTTTCACATTGCTAAGTAAGCAGCGTGGAATGTTGTATGGTCTCACTGAGGCTGTGTTTTTGGCCTAGGAGTCCACAGATATGACCTGCTCACTAGATATACTAGGGAGGAGACTAATATCAGGAATGGTTTGGGGTATGCGTGGTGGTGACAAGGGGTGAAGTTTGTGCCAAATCTGTCAGCTAGCAGATTGCCAATTTCCTCAGGTGCCATATGAGTGGTACCATCCTCAACTAATTTGGCACATAGCTGGGAATTCCCTTTTATATTTCTGACGTAGCTAATGAATGCCTTATGGTTATTTTTAGTGGGTCTATATCATAACATCGAAGTCTAACAACTTTGAATGTTATAATATCGAACTCAGTAGAGCAAAACACCAGAATACTGAACAGTCAGAATAGCAAATTTTTTCCCAGGTAAAAAATTTGCTGTTCCGACAAACATACACACAACACAAGCACACCAAATTAATAATCCACACACACACACACACACACACACACACACACACACACACACACACACACACACACACACACACACACACACACACACACACACACACACACACACACACACACACATACACACACACTTCACAAAACCCTACACTAAACCATATACACACCACTAGCTATCCACTTACCTTAACCCAACCCTAAACCTAAGGTCCATCACTATCGCACACTAATCTTACTCGCTCCCTAACCCTAACTCACCTACCCCACCCTAACCCTGAATCCACACAACCGCACACTTACCTGACCCGTGCCCTAAACCTAACTCACCTAACCTGCGCCCAGTCGCACACTCACCTTCATTCGCACACTTACCTTAACACGATCCGTAACCTTCGCTCCACAGTTGAGGAAATAGCGAAGCTGCTGAAATGGCCCACTGAATACTTTCCCTAGGAAAGTATTTGGTGTTCTGCAGCTTCACTATTTCCAGTGTTAACTCTACTGAATTCGATATTATAACATTCAAAGTTGTTAGACTTTGATGTTATAATATAGACCCATTCTTAGCTAGGAATGTTATTTTACCTTTGTGATTAGCTTTAGAGTACTTTACAAGATATCTGATATGCTTGTTCAAGCTGGGGAGGGATTTGTTTCTCTGTTGAGTCAGTTTCATCTTGCTCTTAGACATCACTATAACAGTACTTGTTGTTGAGTGACTTGACTTGGTGACTTGGCACCTGACAGGCAGCTGACCATGACCTTCTCCTTGTCCAGCCTGGTGAGCAGGACATCTGTGTGTCTCATTATTAAGTCGCCTGTGCCCAAGACATGTGGTCTTGAGATGTTTTGCCTTAGGAGTTTAATTGCTGAGACACTGGTATGTGTGTTGTTATATGTAGTAGATTCTTTTTGTGCCCTGGTATGTGTGAAAGGTTTGTGCTTGGGAGGTCTGATCTTTTGGTATGCTTTTAGTAGTACCTCCGCATATGTGGGTTTATGTGTTGTGACCGTATCTTGTGTGATAACAGAGGTGTGTGCTGACAAACCATTTGATGTCCTGTTTATTGTTACGTGAGGATTGATTTCAGCTTCATGGTATAATTGCATCTCTCACATACTGTATTTGTTTGCTTTAGGAGTAAGTGGTTATCAGTATACATGAGGCAATTACTACATTGCCTCAGGAAGCCCATGTCAATCAGGCTGGCCTGAGAAATGATGGGAAAGTGACCATCCATTGTAGCAGGTTAAAACCATAAGTACTATTAGGGAGTAGGCAAGTTAGATCAGTTTTTGCTGTAAGATTAACAAGGGGGCTTATTCTATTGAGGATTAGGTATGAAAAACTATGGCAGTGCTACTCAGTGCTCAATTGAGTTGCCCGTAGTGCAGCAGGGAAGCTTGGGAGGGTTCTACTAACAGACGTCTAGGGAAAAAATTGTTTCTTAAAGTTTGCTTCTATACAGGGCACTAATGACCACCATTGCACACTGCACAGCTACATGGAAATGTGAGGCTTAAGTACAAGAAAATTAAAGAGTTTTAAACTATTCTACCAATAGAAAAGTATACAATGAGCCTTCCTTCAGCAATCCAGCTCAGACAAGGGTATATTCACACTTTTCTGTCACAAGGGTGCAGGGGAGCCTTCCTTAACTTAAGATGGCTGGTTTTAGTGCTCAAGTATAACAGCAACAGGCTAGATTCAGCAGGTCTGAATCTAGACTGGGCTATCTAGACTAAAAATATGGTTTAAAACAAATGCAGAAAATCAATTTGTTTAGCTAGAAATTGCTGCTTTCTTTTATTCTGATGAAATCTCAAACACATTAAAGATGAACGTACTTATTCTTTATTAAAAATTGTTGTGGATGTCAAAGGTTTGCATTTTTTTATTTTTGGTTATAAATATGACCAGTTCTGGGTTTTAGGGTACTGGATTTGGTTCTAAAAAGATAGTAAAATTTAACTTTTGTCAAAATGCATATTCCTCAGATCAGTAAACCAATCCAAAAAAAGGAAATTGATTTTCTTTTCCAATCAGTGAAACCAAAAAAAATAAAAACAGAGAGAGAGAGAGAGAGAGAGATAAACAGCCCCTAAGTTACAGAAGTAATTTCCCTGTATAATAATACTGCTAGAAAAGGGTGCTTAGCATCCTAATGTTTAAGGTAGGAGTTGGAGCAAGGCTATTGTTAATGTTAGCAATTGTATATACCAATGATAAAACAAATAAAATACTATTTAACAGACAGCACGTTTTCTAAGAGCAGTAATGATCATGAGGGTTGGCAATCCTGAAATGGGGAGGCCCTTGGACTATGGTTTCATGGTAACATTTGGTGGTCCATTGTTTCCCTATAACGGCCATGCTATCTGGCATTATTGCTTACTTTATGTCCCTGGTACTGTCCCCCAAGCTGTGACTGCAAACTAGCATGTCTGTTTTATTTGTCTGCATGAAAGTGCAGCAGCAACATTATTGCTTACGGTACCTATGTGATTATGTGACAGTAGCATTATTGTTTACTGTACCTATGTGATTATGTGACAGTAGCATTATTGTTTACTGTACCTATGTGATTATGTGACAGCAGCATTATCGTTTACTGTACCTATGTGATTATGTGACAGCAGTATTATTGTTTACGGTACCTATGTGATTATGTAACAGCAGCATTATCGTTTACTGTACCTATGTGATTATGTGACAGCAGCATTATTGTTTACTGTACATACGTGATTATGTGACAGCAGCATTATTATTTACGGTACCTGAGTGATTATGTGACAGCAGCATTATTATTTACTGTACCTATGTGATGTGACAGCAGCATTATCGTTTACTGCACCTATGTGATTATGCTGTACCTATGTGATTATGTGACAGCAGCATTATTGTTTACTGTACCTATGTGATGTGATTATGTGACAACAGCATTATTATTTACGGTACCTGAGTGATTATGTGACAGCAGCATTATCGTTTACTGTACCTATGTGATGTGATAGCAGCGTTATAGTTTACTGTACCTATGTGATTATGCTGTACTTATGTGATTATGTGACAGCAGCATTATTGTTTACTCTACCTATGTGACTATGTGACAGCAGCATTATTGTTTACTGTACCTGTGTGATTATGTGACAGCAGTTTTATTGTTTATGGTACCTATGTGATTATGTGGCAGCAGCATTATTGTTTACTGTATCTATGTAATTATGTGACACCAGCATTATTGTTTACTGTACCTAAGTGATTATGTGACAGCAGCATTATCGTTTACTGTACCTATGTGATGTGACAGCAGCGTTATAGTTTACTGTACCTATGTGATTATGCTGTACCTATGTGATTATGTGACAGCAGTATTATTGTTTACTCTACCTATGTGAAAGCAGCATTATTGTTTACTGTACCTGTGTGATTATGTGACAGCAGTATTATTGTTTACGGTACCTATGTGATTATGTGGCAGCAGCATTATTGTTTACTGTATCTATGTGATTATGTGACAGCAGCATTATTGTTTACTGTACCTATGTGATTATGTAACAGCAGCATTATCATTTACTGTACCTATGTGATTATGCTGTACCTATGTAATTATGTGATAGCAGCAATATCGTTTACTGTACCTATGTGATTATCTGACAGCAGCATTATCATTTACTGTACCTGTGTGATTATGTGACAGCAGCATTATCGTTTACTGTACCTGTGTGATTCTGTGACATCAGCATTATTTTTTACTGTACGTATGTGATCATGTGACAGCAGCATTATTGTTTACTGTACCTATGTGATTATATGACAGCAGCATTGTTTACTGTACCTATGTGATTACGACAGCAGCATTAATGTTTACTGTACCAATGTGATTATGTGACAGCAGCATTATCGTTTACTATACCTATGTGATTATGTGACAGCAGCATTATCATTTACTTTACCTATGTGATTATGTGGCAGCAGCAATATTGTTTACTGTACCTGTGTGATTATGTGACAGCTGTTTTATTGTTTACGGTAACTATGTGATTATGTGGCAGCAGCATTATTGTTTACTGTACCTATGTGATTATGTGACAGCAGCATTATCATTTACTGTACCTATGTTATTATGTGACAGCAGCATTATTGTTTACTGTACCTATGTGATAATGCTGTACCTATGTGATTATGTGACAGCAGCATTATCGTTTACTGTACCTATGGGATTATGTGAATGCAGCATTATCATTTACTCTACCTATGTGATTATGTGACAGCATTATTATTGTTTACGGCACCTATGTGATTATGTGACAGCAGCATTATTGTTTACTGTACCTATGTGATTATGCTGTACCTACGTGATTATGTGACAGCAGCATTATTGTTTACTGTACCTGTGTGATTATGTGACAGCAGCATTATCGTTTACTGTACCTGTGTGATTATGTGACACCAGCATTATTGTTTACTGTACCTATGTGATCACGTGACAGCAGCATTATCATTTACTGTACCTATGTGATTATATGACAGCAGCATTGTTTACTGTACCTATGTGATTACGTGACAGCAGCATTACTGTTTACTGTACCTATATGATTATGTTACAGCAACATTATCGTTTACTGTACCTATGTGATTATGTGACAGCAGCATTATCGTTTACTGTACCTATGTGATTATGTGGCAGCAGCCTTATTGTTTACTGTACCTATGTGATGTGATTATGTGACAGTAGCATTATTGTTTACAGCACCTATGTGATTATGTGACAGCAGCATTATTGTTTACTGTACCTGTGTGATTATGTGACAGCAGTATTATTGTTTACGGTACCTATGTGATTATGTGGCAGCAGCATTATTGTTTACTGTACCTATAAGATTATGTGACAGCAGCATTATAGTTTACTGCACCTATGTGATTATGTGACAGCAGCATTATTGTTTACTGTACCTATGTGATTATGTTGTAGCTATGTGATTATGTGACAGCAGCATTATTGTTTATGGTACCTATGTGATTATGTGGCAGCAGCATTATTGTTTACTGTATCTATGTGATTATGTGACAGCAGCATTATTGTTTACTGTACCTATGTGATTATGTGACAGCAGCATTATTGTTTACTGTACCTATGTGATTATGCTGTACCTATGTGATTATGTGACAGCAGCAATATCGTTTACTGTACCTATGTGATTATGTGACAGCAGCATTATCATTTACTGTACCTGTGTGATTATGTGACAGCAGCATTATCGTTTACTGTACCTGTGTGATTCTGTGACATCAGCATTATTGTTTACTGTACATATGTGATTATGTGACAGCAGCATTATTGTTTACTGTACCTATGTGATTATATGACAGCAGCATTGTTTACTGTACCTATGTGATTACATGACAGCAGCATTAATGTTTACTGTACCTAAGTGATTATGTGACAGCAGCATTATCATTTACTGTACCTATGTGATTATGTGACAGCAGCATTATTGTTTACTCTACCTATGTGACTATGTGACAGCAGCATTATTGTTTACTGTACCTGTGTGATTATGTGACAGCAGTATTATTGTTTACGGTACCTATGTGATTATATGACAGCAGCATTGTTTACTGTACCAATGTGATTACATGACAGCAGCATTAATGTTTATTGTACCTATGTGATTATGTGACAGCAGCATTATCGTTTACTGTACCTATGTGATTATGTGACAGCAGCATTATCGTTTACTTTACTTATGTGATTATGTGACAGCAGCATTATTTTTTACTGTACCTATGTGATGTGATTATGTGACAGCAGCATTATTGTTTACTGTGCCTATGTGATTATGTGGCAGCAGCAATATTGTTTACTGTACCTGTGTGATTATGTGACAGCTGTTTTATTGTTTACGGTACCTATGTGATTATGCGGCAGCAGCATTATTGTTTACTGTACCTATGTGATTATGTGACAGCAGCATTATCATTTACTGTGCCTATGTTATTAGGTGACAGCAGCATTATTGTTTACTGTACTTATGTGATAATGCTGTACCTATGTGATTATGTGACAGCAACATTATCGTTTACTGTACCTATGTGATTACATGACAGCAGCATTACTGTTTACTGTACCTATATGATTATGTTACAGCAACATTATCATTTACTGTACCTATGTGATTATGTGACAGCAGCATTATCGTTTACTGTACCTATGTGATTATGTGGCAGCAGCCTTATTGTTTACTGTACCTATGTGATGTGATTATGCGACAGTAGCATTATTGTTTACAGTACCTATGTGATTATGTGACAGCAGCATTATTGTTTACTATACCTGTGTGATTACGTGACAGCAGCATTACTGTTTACTGTACCTATATGATTATGTTACAGCAACATTATCGTTTACTGTACCTATGTGATTATGTGACAGCAGCATTATCGTTTACTGTACCTATGTGATTATGTGGCAGCAGCCTTATTGTTTACTGTACCTATGTGATGTGATTATGTGACAGTAGCATTATTGTTTACAGTACCTATGTGATTATGTGACAGCAGCATTATTGTTTACTGTACCTGTGTGATTATGTGACAGCAGTATTATTGTTTATGGCACCTATGTGATTATATGACAGCAGCATTATTGTTTACTGTACCTATGTGATTACGTGACAGCAGCATTACTGTTTACTGTACCTATATGATTATGTTACAGCAACATTATCGTTTACTGTACCTATGTGATTATGTGACAGCAGCATTATCGTTTACTGTACCTATGTGATTATGTGGCAGCAGCCTTATTGTTTACTGTACCTATGTGATGTGATTATGTGACAGTAGCATCATTGTTTACAGTACCTATGTGATTATGTGACAGCAGCATTATTGTTTACTGTACCTGTGTGATTATGTGACAGCAGTATTATTGTTTATGGTACCTATGTGATTATGTGGCAGCAGCATTATTGTTTACTGTACCTATAAGATTATGTGACAGCAGCATTATTGTTTACTGTACCTATGTGATTATGTGACAGCAGCATTATTGTTTACTGTACCTATGTGATTATGTTGCAGCTATGTGATTATGTGACAGCAGCATTATTGTTTACTGTACCTGTGTGATTATATGATAGCAGCATTATTGTTTACTGTACCTGTGTGATTCTGTGACAGCAGCATTATTGTTTACTGTACCTATGTGATTATGTGGCAGCAGCATTATCGTTTACTGTACCTATGTGATTATATGACAGCAGCATTGTTTACTGTACCTATGTGATTATGTGACAGCAGCATTACTGTTTACTGTACCTATGCGATTATGTGATAGCAGCATTATCGTTTACTGTACCTATGTGATTATGTGACAGCAGCATTATTGTTTACAGTATCTATGTGATTATGTGACAGCAGCATTATTGTTTACTGTACCTATGTGATTATGTGACAGCAGCATTGTTTACTGTGCCTATGTGATTATGTTATATATTATCGCTCCGAGTTTCCTCAGTGTCCTTCCTTCGATCAACTTAGTGTGAAATGGAAGAACACTCACAACTGAACTTCTTAGGTAACAGAAAGTTGAAACCTGAGACAGCTTTTAAGAAAGAAATCTCAAAAGAACCAATGAGGTGCTTAGTTTAAGCTGTAGTCCAGGTGACCTCAGTCAGCCAATGACCTCAAACAATTCTCTCTCACTGAAATGCCGGATGGCTTTGGCTAAACCAAGATGTCCCTGAATATGTGCTCAGACACACAGCCTCCACAAACACTAGGCCCAAATACAAGCCTGAATATGGAAATGCTACAAATATCCCCACTACTTAGAACAAACTGCAGAAATGTTTCACAGCTGAAAAGCAGTAGTGAGCCTTTAAATGAAAGTTTTAAACAGCTAAAAGAGCCTCTAGAAAAAAGAGTTTAACTGCAACAAGTTATCAGAAACAAACAACCCAACAGATGCTTAATAAAAGTGGACAATTTCCATTTAATACCTCACACACAGTGAAACTAGCTAGAAAAATACACAGTACACAAAGTGCTATAAATAAAGAAATAAAGAACAAAATAAACAAAAAACAGGATACTTAATGTTATATATTATAGCTCCGAGTTTCCTCAGTGTCCTTCCTTCGATCAGCTCAATGTGACAGCAGCATTATCGTTTACTATACCTATGTGATTATGTGACAGCAGCATTATTGTTTACTGTACCTATGTGATGTGATTATGTGACAGCAGCATTATTGTTTACTGTACCTGTGTGATTATGTGACAGCAGTATTATTGTTTATGGTACATATGTGATTATGTGGCAGCAGCATTATTGTTTACTGTACCTATGTGATTATGTGACAGCAGCATTATTGTGTACTGTACCTATGTGATTATGTGACAGCAGCATTTTTGTTTACTGTACCTATGTGATTATGCTGTACCTATGTGATTATGTGACAGCAGCATTATCGTTTACTGTACCTAGGTGATTGTGTGACAGCAGCATTATCGTTTACTGTACCTGTGTGATTATGTGACAGCAGCATTATCGTTTACTGTACCTGTGTGATTCTGTGACAGCAGCTTTATTGTTTATTGTACCTATGTGATTACGTGACAGCAGCATTACTGTTTACTGTACCTATGTGACAGCAGCATTATCGTTTACTGTATGTATGTGATTATATGACAGCAGCATTATCGTTTACTGTACCTATGTGATTATGTGACACCAGCATTATTGTTTACTGTACCTGTGTGATTATGTGACAGCAGTATTATTACTTACGGTACCTATGTGATTATGTGGCAGCAGCATTATTGTTTACTGTACCTATGTTATTATGTCACAGCTACATTATTGTTTACTGTACCTATGTGATTATGCTTTACCTATGTGATTATGTGACAGCAGCATTATCGTTTACTGTACCTATGTGATTATGTGAATGCAGCATTATCATTTACTCTACCTATGTGATTATGTGACAGCATTATTATTGTTTACGGTACCTATGTAATTATGTGACAGCAGCATTATTGTTTACTGTACCTATGTGATTCTGCTGTACCTATGTGATTATGTGACAGTGGCATTATTGTTTACTGTACCAGTGTGATTATGTGACAGCAGCATTATTGTTTACTGTCCCTATGTCATTATGTGACAGCAGCATTAACCTTTACTGTACCTATGTGATTATATGACAGCAGCATTGTTTACTGTACCTATGTGATTACGTGACAGCAGCATTACTTTTTACTGTACCTATGTGATTATGTGACAGCAGCATTATTGTTTACTGTACCTATGTGATTATGTGACAGCAGCATTATCGTTTACTGTACCTATGTGATTATGTGGCAGCAGCCTTATTGTTTACTGTACCTATGTGATGTGATTATGTGACAGCAGTGTTATTGTTTACGGTACCTATGTGATTATGTGGCAGCAACATTAGTGTTTACTGTACCTATAAGATTATGTGACAGCAGCATTATCGTTTACTGTTCCTATGTGATTATGTGATAGCAGCATTATTGTTTACTGTACCTATGTGATTATGTTGTAGCTATGTGATTATGTGATCACAGCATTATTGTTTACTGTACCTGTGTGGTTATATGACAGCAGCATTATCGTTTACTGTACCTGTGTGATTCTGTGACAGCAGCATTATTGTTTACTGTACCTATGTGATTATGTGACAGCAGCTTTGCTTACTGTACCTATGTGACTATGTGACAGCAGCATTACTGTTTACTCTACCTATGTGATTATGTGACAGCAGCATTATCGTTTACTGTACCTATGTGATTATGTGACAGCAGCATTATAATTTACTGTACGTATGTGATTATGTGACAGCAGCATTATTGTTTACTGTACCTATGTGATTATGTGACAGCAGCATTGTTTACTGTACCTATGTGATTATGTGACAGCAGCATTATCGTTTACTGTACCTATATGATTATGTCACAGCAGCATTATTGTTTACTGTACCTATGTGATGTGATTATGTGACAGCAGCATTATTGTTTACTGTACCTATGTGATTATGTGACAGCAGCATTATCGTTTACTGTACCTATGTGATCATGCTGTACCTATGTGATTATGTGACAGCAGCATTATCGTTTATTGTACCTATGTGATTATGTGACAGCAGCATTATCATTTACTTTACCTAAGTGATTATGTGACAGCATTATTATTGTTTACGGTACCTATGTGATTATGTGACAGCAGCATTATTGTTTACTGTACCTATGTGATTATGCTGTACCTATGTGCCTGTGTGACAGCAGCATTATTGTTTACTGTACCTGTGTGATTATGTGACAGCAGCATTATCATTTACTGTACTTGTTTGATTATGTGACAGCATCATTATCGTTTACTGTACCTGTGTGATTATGCTGTACCTATGTGATTATTTGACAGCAGCATTATTGTTTACTGTACCTGTGTGATTATGTGACAGCAGCATTATCGTTTACTGTACCTATGTTATTATATGACAGCAGCATTGTTTTCTGTACCTATGCGATTACGTGACAGCAGCATTACTGTTTACTGTACCTATTTGATTATGTGACAGCAGCATTATCTTTTACTGTACCTATTTGATTATGTGACAGCAGCATTATCATTTACTGTACCTATGTGATTATGTGACAGCAGCATTATTGTTTACTGTACCTATGTGATAATGCTGTACCTATGTGATTATGTGACAGCAGCATTATCGTTTACTGTACCTATGGGATTATGTGAATGCAGCATTATCATTTACTCTACCTATGTGATTATGTGACAGCATTATTATTGTTTACGGCACCTATGTGATTATGTGACAGCAGCATTATTGTTTACTGTACCTATGTGATTATGCTGTACTTACGTGATTATGTGACAGCAGCATTATTGTTTACTGTACCTGTGTGATTATGTGACAGCAGCATTATCGTTTACTGTACCTGTGTGATTATGTGACAGCAGCATTATTGTTTACTGTACCTATGTGATTACGTGACAGCAGCATTATCATTTACTGTACCTATGTGATTATATGACAGCAGCATTTTTTACTGCACCTATGTGATTTAGTGACAGCAGCATTACTGTTTACTGTACCTATATCATTATGTTACAGCAACATTATCGTTTACTGTACCTATGTGATTATGTGACAGCAGCATTATCGTTTACTGTACCTATGTGATTATGTGGCAGCAGCCTTATTGTTTACTGTACCTATGTGATGTGATTATTTGACAGTAGCATTATTGTTTACAGTACCTATGTGATTATGTGACAGCAGCATTATTGTTTACTGTACCTGTGTGATTATGTGACAGCAGTATTATTGTTTACGGTACCTATGTGATTATGTGGCAGCAGCATTATTGTTTACTGTACCTATAAGATTATGTGACAGCAGCATTATTGTTTACTGTACCTATGCGATTATGTGACAGCAGCATTATTGTTTACTGTACCTATGTGATTATGTTGTAGCTATGTGATTATGTGACAGCAGCATTATTGTTTACTGTATCTATGTGATTATGTGACAGCAGCATTATTGTTTACTGTACTTATGTGATTATGTGACAGCAGCATTATCGTTTACTGTACCTATGTGATTATGCTGTACCTATGTGATTATGTGACAGCAGCAATATTGTTTACTGTACCTATGTGATTATGTGACAGCAGCATTATCATTTACTGTACCTGTGTGATTCTGTGGCATCAGCATTATTATTTACTGTACGTATGTGATTATGTGACAGCAGCATTATTTTTTACTGTACCTATGTGATTATATGACAGCAGCATTGTTTACTGTACCTATGTGATTACATGACAGCAGCATTAATGTTTACTGTACCTATGTGATTATGTGACAGCAGCATTATCGTTTACTGTACCTATGTGATTATGTGACAGCAGCATTATCGTTTACTTTACCTATGTGATTATGTGACAGCAGCATTATTTTTTACTGTACCTATGTGATGTGATTATGTGACAGCAGCATTATTGTTTACTGTACCTATGTGATTATGTGGCAGCAGCAATATTGTTTACTGTACCTGTGTGATTATGTGACAGCTGTTTTATTGTTTACGGTACCTATGTGATTATGTGGCAGCAGCATTATTGTTTACTGTACCTATGTGATTATGTGACAGCAGCATTATCATTTACTGTACCTATGTTATTATGTGACAGCAGCATTATTGTTTACTGTACCTATGTGATAATGCTGTACCTATGTGATTATGTGACAGCAGCATTATTGTTTACAGTACCTATGGGATTATGTGAATGCAGCATTATCATTTACTCTACCTATGTGATTATGTGACAGCATTATTATTGTTTACGGCACCTATGTGATTATGTGACAGCAGAATTATTGTTTACGGTACCTGAGGGATTATGTGACAGCAGCATTATCGTTTACTATACCTATTTGATTATGTGACAGCAGCATTATCTTTTACTGTACCTATTTGATTATGTGACAGCAGCATTATCATTTACTGTACCTATGTGATTATGTGACAGCAGCATTATTGTTTACTGTACCTATGTGATAATGCTGTACCTATGTGATTATGTGACAGCAGCATTATCGTTTACTGTACCTATGGGATTATGTGAATGCAGCATTATCATTTACTCTACCTATGTGATTATGTGACAGCATTATTATTGTTTACGGCCCCTATGTGATTATGTGACAGCAGCATTATTGTTTACTGTACCTATGTGATTATGCTGTACTTACGTGATTATGTGACAGCAGCATTATTGTTTACTGTACCTGTGTGATTATGTGACAGCAGCATTATCGTTTACTGTACCTGTGTGATTATGTGAAAGCAGCATTATTGTTTACTGTACCTATGTGATTACGTGACAGCAGCATTATCATTTACTGTACCTATGTGATTATATAACAGCAGCATTTTTTACTGTACCTATGTGATTACGTGACAGCAGCATTACTGTTTACTGTACCTATATGATTATGTTACAGCAACATTATCGTTTACTGTACCTATGTGATTATGTGACAGCAGCATTATCGTTTACTGTACCTATGTGATTATGTGGCAGCAGCCTTATTGTTTACTGTACCTATGTGATGTGATTATGTGACAGTAGCATTATTGTTTACAGTACCTATGTGATTATGTGACAGCAGCATTATTGTTTACTGTACCTGTGTGATTATATGACAGCAGTATTATTGTTTACGGTACCTATGTGATTATGTGGCAGCAGCATTATTGTTTACTGTACCTATAAGATTATATGACAGCAGCATTATTGTTTACTGTACCTATGTGATTATGTGACAGCAGCATTATTGTTTACTGTACCTATGTGATTATGTTGTAGCTATGTGATTATGTGATAGCAGCATTATTGTTTACTGTATCTATGTGATTATGTGACAGCAGCATTATTGTTTACTGTACCTATGTGATAATGCTGTACCTATGTGATTATGTGACAGCAGCATTATTGTTTACTGTACCTATGGGATTATGTGAATGCAGCATTATCATTTACTCTACCTATGTGATTATGTGACAGCATTATTATTGTTTACGGCACCTATGTGATTATGTGACAGCAGCATTATTGTTTACGGTACCTGAGGGATTATGTGACAGCAGCATTATCGTTTACTGTACCTATGTGATTATGTGACAGCAGCATTATCATTTACTCTACCTATGTGATTATGTAAAAGCAGCGTTATTGTTTACAGTACCTATGTGATTATGTGACAGCAGCATTATCGTTTACTGTACCTATGTGATTATGTGACAGCAGCATTATTATTTACGGTGCTTGAGTGATTATGTGACAGCAGCATTATCATTTACTGTACCTATGTGATGTGACAGCAGCATTATCGTTTACTGCACCTATGTGGTTATGCTGTACCTATGTGATTATGTGACAGCAGCATTATTGTTTACTCTACCTATGTGATTATGTGACAGCAGCATTATCGTTTACTGTACCTATGTGATGTGACAGCAGCATTATAGTTTACTGTACCTATGTGATTATGCTGTACCTATGTGATTATGTGACAGCAGCATTATTGTTTACTCTACCTATGTGACTATGTGACAGCAGCATTATTGTTTACTGTACCTGTGTGATTATGTGACAGCAGTATTATTGTTTACGGTACCTATGTGATTATGTGGCAGCAGCATTATTGTTTACTGTATCTATGTGATTATGTGACAGCAGCATTATTGTTTACTGTACCTATGTGATTATGTGACAGCAGCATTATCGTTTACTGTACCTATGTGATTATGCTGTACCTATGTGATTATGTGACAGCAGCAATATCGTTTACTGTACCTATGTGATTATGTGACAGCAGCATTATTGTTTACTGTATCTATGTGATTATGTGACAGCAGCATTATCATTTACTGTACCTGTGTGATTATGTGACAGCAGCGTTATTGTTTACTGTACCTATGTGATTATATGACAGCAGCATTATTGTTTACTGTATCTATGTGATTATGTGACAGCAGCATTATCATTTACTGTACCTGTGTGATTATGTGACAGCAGCGTTATTGTTTACTGTACCTGTGTGATTCTGTGACATCAGCATTATTGTTTACTGTACGTATGTGATAATATGACAGCAGCATTATTGTTTACTGTACCTATGTGATTATATGACAGCAGCATTGTTTACTGCACCTATGTGATTACATGACAGCAGCATTAATGTTTATTGTACCTATGTGATTATGTGACAGCAGCATTATCGTTTACTGTACCTATGTGATTATGTGACAGCAGCATTATCGTTTACTTATTTGATTATGTGACAGCAGCATTATTTTTTACTGTACCTATGTGATGTGATTATGTGACAGCAACATTATTGTTTACTGTACCTATGTGATTATGTGGCAGCAGCAATATTGTTTACTGTACCTGTGTGATTATGTGACAGCTGTTTTATTGTTTACGGTACCTATGTGATTATGCGGCAGCAGCATTATTGTTTACTGTACCTATGTGATTATGTGACAGCAGCATTATCATTTACTGTACCTATGTTATTATGTGACAGCAGCATTATTGTTTACTGTACTTATGTGATAATGCTGTACCTATGTGATTATGTGACAGCAGCATTATCGTTTACTGTACCTATGGGATTATGTGAATGCAGCATTATAATGTACTCTACCTATTTGATTATGTGACAGCATTATTATTGTTTATGGCACCTATGTGATTATGTGACAGCAGCATTATTGTTTACTGTACCTGTGTGATTATGCTGTACCTACGTGATTATGTGACAGCAGCATTATCGTTTACTGTACCTGTGTGATTATGTGACAGCAGCATTATTGTTTACTGTAGCTATGTGATTACATGACAGCAGCATTACTGTTTACTGTACCTATATGATTATGTTACAGCAACAATATCGTTTACTGTACCTATGTGATTATGTGACAGCAGCATTATCGTTTACTTTACCTATGTGATTATGTGGCAGCAGCCTTATTGTTTACTGTACCTATGTGATGTGATTATGTTACAGTAGCATTATTGTTTACAGTACCTATGTGATTATGTGACAGCAGCATTATTGTTTACTGTACCTGTATGATTATGTGACAGCAGTATTATTGTTTATGGTACCTATGTGATTATGTGGTAGCAGCATTATTGTTTACTGTACCTATAAGATTATGTGACAGCAGCATTATTGTTTACTGTACCTATGTGATTATGTGACAGCAGCATTATTGTTTACTGTACCTATGTGATAATGTTGCAGCTATGTGATTATGTGACAGCAGCATTATTGTTTACTGTACCTGTGTGATCATATGATAGCAGCATTATTGTTTACTGTACCTGTGTGATTCTGTGACAGCAGCATTATTGTTTACTGTACCTATGTGATTATGTGGCAGCAGCATTATCGTTTACTGTACCTATGTGATTATATGACAGCAGCATTGTTTACTGTACCTATGTGATTATGTGACAGCAGCATTACTGTTTACTGTACCTATGCGATTATGTGATAGCAGCATTATCGTTTACTGTACCTATGTGATTATGTGACAGCAGCATTATTGTTTACAGTATCTATGTGATTATGTGACAGCAGCATTATTGTTTACTGTACCTATGTGATTATGTGACAGCAGCATTGTTTACTGTGCCTATGTGATTATGTTATATATTATCGCTCCGAGTTTCCTCAGTGTCCTTCCCTCGATCAGCTCAGTGTGACATGGAAGAACACTCACAACTGAACTTCTTAGGTAACAGAAAGTTGAAACCTGAGACAGCTTTTAAGAAAGAAATCTCAAAAGAACCAATGAGGTGCTTAGTCTAAGCTGTAGTCCAGGTGACCTCAGTCAGCCAATGACCTCTCACTGAAATGCCTGATGGCTTTGGCTAAACAAAGATGTCCCTAAATACATGCTCAGACACAGCCTCCACAAACACTAGGCCCAAATACAAGCCTGAATATGGAAATGCTACAAATATCCCCACTACTTAGAACAAACTGCAGAAATGTTTCTCACAGCTGAAAAGCAGCAGTGAGCCTTTAAATGAAAGTTTTAAACAGCTAAAGGAGCCTCTAGAAAAAGAGTTTAACTGCAACAAGTTATCAGAAACAAACAACCCAACAGATGCTTAATAAAAGTGGACAATTTCCAGTTAATACCTCACACAATGTGAAACTAGCTAGAAAAATACACAGTACACAAAGTGCTATAAATAAAGAAATAAAGAACAAAATAAACAAAAAACAGGATACTTAATGTTATATATTATAGCTCCGAGTTTCCTCAGTGTCCTTCCTTTGATCAGCTCAATGTGACAGCAGCATTATCGTTTACTATATCTATATGATTATGTGACAGCAGCATTATTGTTTACTGTACCTATGTGATGTGATTATGTGACAGCAGCATTATTGTTTACTGTACCTATGTGATTATGTGACAGCAGCATTATTGTTTACTGTACCTGTGTGATTATGTGACAGCAGTATTATTGTTTATGGTACCTATGTGATTATGTGGCAGCAGCATTATTGTTTACTGTACCTATGTGATTATGTGACAGCAGCATTATTGTGTACTGTACCTATGTGATTATGTGACAGCAGCATTTTCGTTTACTGTACCTATATGATTATGCTGTACCTATGTGATTATGTGACAGCAGCATTATCGTTTACTGTACCTAGGTGATTGTGTGACAGCAGCATTATCGTTTACTGTACCTGTGTGATTATGTGACAGCAGCATTATCATTTACTGTACCTGTGTGATTCTGTGACAGCAGCATTATTGTTTACTGTACCTATGTGATTACGTGACAGCAGCATTACTGTTTACTGTACCTATGTGACAGCAGCATTATCGTTTACTGTATGTATGTGATTATATGACAGCAGCATTATTGTTTACTGTACCTATGTGATTATGTGACAGCAGCATTATTGTTTACTGTACCTGTGTGATTATGTGACAGCAGTATTATTACTTACGGTACCTATGTGATTATGTGGCAGCAGCATTATTGTTTACTGTACCTATGTTATTATGTCACAGCTACATTATTGTTTACTGTACCTATGTGATTATGCTTTACCTATGTGATTATGTGACAGCAGCATTATCGTTTACTGTACCTATGTGATTATGTGAATGCAGCATTATCATTTACTCTACCTATGTGATTATGTGACAGCATTATTATTGTTTACGGTACCTATGTAATTATGTGACAGCAGCATTATTGTTTACTGTACCTATGTGATTCTGCTGTACCTATGTGATTATGTGACAGTGGCATTATTGTTTACTGTACCTGTGTGATTATGTGACAGCAGCATTATTGTTTACTGTACCTATGTGATTATGTGAAAGCAGCATTATCGTTTATTGTACCTGTGTGATTCTGTGACAACAGCATTATTATTTACTGTGCCTATGTCATTATGTGACAGCAGCATTAACCTTTACTGTACCTATGTGATTATATGACAGCAGCATTGTTTACTGTACCTATGTGATTACGTGACAGCAGCATTACTTTTTACTGTACCTATGTGATTATGTGACAGCAGCATTATTGTTTACTGTACCTATGTGATTATGTGACAGCAGCATTATCGTTTACTGTACCTATGTGATCATGCTGTACCTATGTGATTATGTGACAGCAGCATTATCGTTTATTGTACCTATGTGATTATGTGACAGCAGCATTATCATTTACTTTACCTAAGTGATTATTTGACAGCATTATTATTGTTTATGGTACCTATGTGATTATGTGACAGCAGCATTATTGTTTACTGTACCTATGTGATTATGCTGTACCTATGTGCCCATGTGACAGCAGCATTATTGTTTACTGTACCTATGTGATTATGTGACAGCAGCATTATTGTGTACTGTACCTATGTGATTATGTGACAGCAGCATTTTCGTTTACTGTACCTATGTGATTATGCTGTACCTATGTGATTATGTGACAGCAGCATTATCGTTTACTGTACCTAGGTGATTGTGTGACAGCAGCATTATCGTTTACTGTACCTGTGTGATTATGTGACAGCAGCATTATCATTTACTGTACCTGTGTGATTCTGTGACAGCAGCATTATTGTTTACTGTACCTATGTGATTACGTGACAGCAGCATTACTGTTTACTGTACCTATGTGACAGCAGCATTATCGTTTACTGTACCTGTGTGATTATGCTGTACCTATGTGATTATTTGACAGCAGCATTATTGTTTACTGTACCTGTGTGATTATGTGACAGCAGCATTATCGTTTACTGTACCTATGTTATTATATGACAGCAGCATTGTTTTCTGTACCTATGCGATTACGTGACAGCAGCATTACTGTTTACTGTACCTATTTGATTATGTGACAGCAGCATTATCTTTTACTGTACCTATTTGATTATGTGACAGCAGCATTATCATTTACTGTACCTATGTGATTATGTGACAGCAGAATTATTGTTTACTGTACCTATGTGATTATGTGACAGCAGTATTATTGTTTAAGGTACCTATGTGATTATGTGGCAGCAGCATTATTTTTTACTGTACCTATGTGATTGTGTGAGAGCAGCACTATTGTTTACTGTACCTATGTGATTTTGTGACAGCAGCATTATCGTTTACTGTACCTATGTGATTATGTGACAGCAGCAATATTGTTTACTGTACCTATGTGATTATGTGACAGCAGCATTATTGTTTACTGTACCTATGTGATTATGTGACAGCAGCATTATTGTTTACTGTACCTATGTGATTATGTGACAGCAGTATTATTGTTTACGGTACCTATGTGATTATGTGGCAGCAGCATTATTGTTTACTGTACCTATGTGATTATGTGACAGCAGCATTATCGTTTACTGTACCTATGTGATTATATGGCAGCAGCATTGTTTACTGTACCTATGTGATTACATGACAGCAGCATTACTGTTTTCTGTACCTATGTGGTTATGTGACAGCAGCATTATCGTTTACTGTACCTATGTGATTATGTGACAGCAGCATTATCATTTACTCTACCTATGTGATTATCTGAAAGCATTATTATTGTTTACGGTACCTATGTGATTATGTGTCAGCAGCATTATTGTTTACTGTACCGATGTGATTATGTTGTAGCTATGTGATTATGTGACAGCAGCATTATCGTTTACTGTACCTGTGTGATTATGTGACAGCAGCATTATTGTTTACTGTACCGATGTGATTATGTTGTAGCTATGTGACTATGTGACAGCAGCATTATCGTTTACTGTACCTGTCTGATTATGTGACAGCAACATTATCGTTTACTGTACCTGTGTGATTCTGTGACAGCAGCATTATTGTTTACTGTACCTATGTGATTATGTGACAGCAGCATTATCGTTTACTGTACCTATGTGATTATATAACAGCAGCATTGTTTACTGTACCTATGTGATTATGTGACAGCAGCATTATTGTTTACTGTACCTATGTGATTATGTGACATCAGCATTGTCGTTTACTGTACCTATGTGATTATGTGACAGCAGCATTGTTTATTGTACCTATGTGATTATGTGACAGCAGCATTATTGTTTACTGTACCTATGTGATATTATGTGACAGCAGCATTATTGTTTACAGTACCTATGTGATTATCTGACAGCAGCATTATTGTTTACTGTACCTGTGTGATTATGTGACAGCAGTATTATTGTTTACGGTACCTATGTGATTATGTGACAGCAGCATTATTGTTTACTGTACCTATGTGATTATGTGACAGCAGCATTATCGTTTACTATACCTATGTGATTATGTGACAGCAGCATTATCGTTTATTGTACCTGTGATTATGTGACAGCAGCATTACTGTTTACTGTACCTATGTGATTATGTGACAGCAGCAGTATTGTTTACTGTACCTATGTGATTATGTGATAGCAGCATTATCGTTTACTGTACCTATGTGATTATGTGACAGCAGCATTATTGTTTACTTACTGTACCTATGTGATTATGTGACAGCAGCATTATCGTTTACTGTACCTATGTGATTATATGACAGTAGCATTGTTTACTGTACCTATGTGATTACGTGACAGCAGCATTATTGTTTACTGCACCTATGTGATTATGTGACAACAGCATTGTCGTTTACTGTACCTATGTGATTATGTGACAGCAGCATTACTGTTTTCTGTGCTTGCATTTCACTGAAGCAGCATCTTTCCTTTGCTTGCACAGCATGGCAACACAAGCTCTACTCTAGCTCATGCATTGTGTACCTGCATCAGAATGCAACAGCATTGCTGTTCATTACACCTACATGATAAAGCAAGAGTGATGACTGTTAACATTGGACTGCACAAATTTCTACTTTATGAGTAAGAATGCATGTGTGTGTGCCAGAAGCTTCCCATTCTAAATTTTTAATTTATGATTTTCTAATCCATCACCTTTCTATATTATTCTTTCCTTTTCTGGCTGTAAATATTTGTTCTAGTGTTTTCCTAATAAACACACCCTACCATATTCATAGCAAAATTTGAACAATAAAACAGACTAAATCATCAGCTTTCCCTATGAATGCTGACAGATAATCTGTTTCTATACTGGTTTCTCACTGCCGATGAAGTAAATTTCCAGTTTTGGTACATGAGTTCCAATTAAAGGAATCCACCCTGCCTATTTCTAAATTCATCCTAATCCTCAGACAGCCATATAAATGCAGCCTTTATTCCTTCCCTATTATAAGGGTAGCTCAATTTCTGTTCTTCACTTTGGCTTGTTCTTCTGTCTGACTAATTTGTTGCCTTTCTGGGTAACACCACTGACTGCAACATCCTATCCTTCTAATTTGTCATTGACTGGCTGATGGCCACTTCCCTTTAGTTCTTTAGGCCCAGTATAGCTTGCTTTTGTTTTTATGGCCAGCTTTTGAATCACCCTCAAAGTCCCAAATGACTGTTGTGGCTCTTCTTTGGGTATGTTTCCTTTACAAGCTCCTGCAACCCTTCCTAAATGATACAAATTGTTCAAAACAAATATATTTGCTTAGCAAAGGATACTGTTATATTCACTAGAAAATTTCCTCCCACCACTTTACATCCCTCTAGATTTTTCTGTCATACTTTTTAAGATAGTACTACTTTTTCAAATTCTGTATTGTTTGATCCTCCTTGGGCTTTGTTATTTGCCCTACTGGTGTCATAATACACAAAGCTTACCCATGGCTGTTATGTCCTTATTAGTTAGGCTGACTGTACCTGCACACCTTCCCTCCTCAGGAGCACAGCTGATCTTTTAGCCTGTTCTGACTAAGTAAAATAATCCCTGTGATACGGTAATCCCTAGGTGCAATACTTGGGGTAACGATTAAATTGAGAAGAGAGCAACATGTTTGCCTTGTTTGGAGAAGATTGAGCCATAACTCATTTAAATGGAAGATATAAAGAAGTAAGGAGTCGATTTAGAGACCAGAAATGTAGAGGGAAATATTGACTTATAGAGGGAGGGAAAAACCTGGTCCAGAGAGGGACTAGACATCAAGATAGAATGAGAGAGAGAGAGAGCAGTAAATAAAACACAACTCAGGGTGAGGATGGAGGGAGATATCATAGGGCGTTGGAGACAAAGTGAAAGTTATAAAAATAGTGAGTGCCTCAAAATCCAAATTGAAATAGCCAAAAAATACAGACAATTTTAACAATTGTGAGCAGGAGGAACTTGTAGACAATTTGAGTTCTTGTGATGTTTGCATGACAGTTTACTAGCCATACTGTGTAGACATGCACATGACTTGAGAACATTCCGGATATTTGAAAACATTCAGGATATCTCAAGTAAAGTCACTCTTGTGTTGCAAACAAAAACTGTAGTATTGATGGTAATTCTTACAGTGGTAAAATGAAGGTATGTTAGATAATGGACAATATATGGAAGTGCTTAAAAGAAAAAAATGTGTTTTATGAGCTCAGTTTCTCTAAGACTGGTCTGAAGAGGGTCAGAGATATCATGATACCACTATTAATGGTAGCTGAAAAACACTGGAAACATGAGCCACAAAGCATAACAGAAAATGATGAAGTTTATATCACATGGGATCACCCATTACCAACAGTTCAAAAAATAGATGTGAGGAAACAAGATATATTAGTCCATGAAAAGAAGACAAAAGTAGCATTGATCACTGAAATTGCTACACCCGGTGGCTACACTGTTTTAAGTACAGAGAGACACAAAGTCATAAAATACCAGAATTTGCAGGCAAAAATGAGAGCAATGTGGAAGAAAGATACCCAGACAGTTCCAATAGTAGTAGGAGCAACAGGTTTTATAAAAAGAATCTACAATCATATTTAGATATGTTACCAATGCATGTAACTCTGTATGAATTTCCAAGTTCCTGGGCCTTCACATCTCTGATGACCTCTCCTGAGCTGCTAACACCAACCATACAGTCAAGAAGGCTCAACAGAGTTTTTAGGAAAGGGCAAAACATTAAGAATTTATTGGAATATGCTGCTAATGCCCAAGTTTTTACACACAAAAGGAGAGGTACTTATAGGTGTGGGGCATGTGCCCAATGCATGTACATTTTACTGGGGGAAGAAGTTTATATTACAGCAAGACAAAAAAAAATTATATAGTAAGAATTATTCCATTTGTAATTCTCAAGGGCTGGTTTAGTTGGTAACACGTGGATCATGTTATGCCTTTTACGCTGAAAAAACGGAAAGGCATCTGAAATGTAGGATATATGAATACTTGAATGATGTGAAGAAAAGAAGTAATACGACTGCCCTTTATAGACATACATTGGAATGTGTTAATGCTAAATTCTTTTTCTCTGTTATTGAAATAGTTCCGAAGGAAATAAGATGGGGTCCTTGGGAGACTAAATTGGAGTTTAGAGAAACTTTTTGGCAGGTCACACTGGAAGCTAATAGACCCCCTGGGTTAAATGATCATATTTCTATATTACCCCTTTTGAAGCTTAGATCAGCTAAGCTTTAATTCTTATTTTTAATTTTCATTTTCAATAAATAAATAAAGAATATAGTTATATTTGTGTATATTTATATGTAGCTATATAATATCAAATAAGAATTCACGTACATACATTTTATATCATTACTCGGTCACAATTTCATATAGGTTTTATATATACATATTATATTTATATTTTTTATATATTCTTTATATGTGTTTTATATGTTGTGTGTAAGTGTTGCTATAGGACATTCATATCATACACTATATATTTTTTATAAAAATGCTTTGATTTATGTAGGGATTTTATTATTGTGGAAGTGTGCCTTTAATGATTTTAACAGGCTCATTAATTAATTACAAGTGAATGTATATAAGGTAAAGTGGTTTCTTGTTGCAATATTATGTCTGAAGAAGTCTGAGGGATACTTGGACGAAAACGCCATTATTATACATTCAGCGTTAATTTTTGTTAATAAATACTTCATATTCTATGTACGCTCTTCATTAGTCCAGCATCTGGTTTATTTGGTTTGTTTTCTGGACTAGCTCTCTCTTTTTTATTATTTTATAAAAAATAATCTACAATCATACTTAGATATGTTACCAATGCATGTAACTCTGTATGAATGTCCAAGTTCCTGGGCCTTCACATCTCTGATGTCCTCTCCTGGGCTTCTAACACCAGCCATACAGTCAAGAAGGCTCAACAGAGGCTTCACCTCCTGAGAAAGCTCAAAAAGGCCAGCCTCCCACTGTCTGCTTTTACCACTTTTTACAGGGGAGCTATCGAGAGCATCCTCACTAGCAACTTCATAGCATTGTTTGGCAACTGCACAGCTGCTGAGAAGAATAAACTACAGAGGGTGGTGAGGCTGGCTGAGAAAATCTTGGGAACAAACTTCCCTTCTATTCAGGAGCTTTTCTTTACAAGAACAAGGAAAAGAACATATAAAAATACTAGCTGATTCGACCCATCTGGCCTACAACTGGTTCTCACAACTTGTGTCTGGAAGGAGGTACTGCAGCTTCTGCTGTAGAACTACCAGATTCAGGAACAGTTTGTATCCTACAGCTGTGAGACTTATTAATATGGACACCAACCATAATACCTGATACATTGAAGCCTCTTTTTTCATTTAATCCTGCTGCTCTGAGCAATTACCGCCAGCATTACTATTATGCAATATGATCATTATACTGAGTCACATCTAAGGTTAACAAGTGTACTATGGTAACTAAACAGCTGCTATTCACTAAGTCTCTGTTTATTCTCTATCTTAACAGTGTAGGGATTTGCTGGTGGGTATTTATTTATTATTTATTACTGGATAATAGGTATTGAATGTGTTTATGTAATGTGAACTACCTCTTGCGTGTCATACGTGTTATTTTCTTTCTTATGTTATTCTTTGATACTGCTGTATCTACGTTATTTGCACTGCATTTCTCTTGTGAGCTGACATTTGTAATTTTGTTTGGGCTGCACTTGTGCAGTCCTAAATGACAATAAAGTTTCTTTGTCTCTTTTTTGAATCTTTGAATGAATTGCAGAAGGAGTCATTACTGGGCACATTGCGGGTGTTGCAAAGAGCACTTCTGGCTAACATCAAAGATTGAAAGAATACTAATTTTATGAACTTTAATCATATTTTGACTTAGGAATGGGATCCATTCCCATCATGGTATTAGAAATCCAAAAGACTTGGTGAAATTAAAACAAAAGACAGAAAGCATATGTATACACCATAACTTTATCACCATTGTGAACTGTTATTAAAGATTACAATCACTCCTCTCCACCACTCACTACAGCCTTAGTTTTACACACTTGCCTAGGCTACTATACATCAATTTGAAGAGGCCAGAGTTTGAGTATTTTGTAGTGGTGAGATCACTGGAGCCTAATTATTGAAACTAAATTACCAGAGAAGGGTATACCTGTAAACCCTTAGAGGTACACCACTCATTTACCATTCACTTTAGCGGACTAAGTGCTATATACTACAGAAAGGGATGCAAGTGTTGCATACAATTAAGTGGTATTTTATAAAGCATGAATTAACGTGTTGCTATATTATACATTTTTAAAGTTTTTATTTCTTGTTCTTCTTTTATCCTATGTAAATAAACTCAGGGTTTATAATATAAATGAAAATATATCTGCAGCAAAACCAGAGTTTCAGAACTCTGAGTGACAGTGCATATTTCACATTGCAAGCTGTATTGGCTAAGTCTTTTATATACATTGCTACTTAAGCTATTGTTTGTTACATTGCATGCATCAAGAATTTAACCATGAAACCCTTTAAAGTACATGGTGTCTGGTGACCAAGAAAGCAAATGGTAAAAAGAACTTTATAGATTCCTTACTAAATGAATAGTTATGAGGAAGTGACCAGCATTAGAAAAACAGCAAGACAGACTTTCTGACTCTGATACAGTTTTACATGCTCAACCAGGGGTGTTCATTTACGACTCAGAACCAAATACAGTGTGCTAAGGTACCAACAAAACTCAGAAGTACAATGTGCACCTTACTAGATCAAAATAATGATTTGGAGAGCCACTGTAAGCTTTTTAATCAAAATTTAAAACAAAACAACTGAACAGTTAAGCGCTTTCGTCTTGTAGTAAGACTTCCACAAAACTGTCACAATTGTACCATTTCAACATTTAAATATTAATTTACAGCCAATCAACTTTAAAAAATGTATTTTTAAAACATCTGAAAAGCATTTAAAAACCTTAAAGGGGGAGAGTTCTGGAAAAATAAATTAGAACAAGCTGAATTATGTTGGCAATTAAGAATAAAAGCAACTGTTTTTCCTGGTATTAATGATGCTTGTTGCATTAGGCCTATATTAAAACACTGTGCATGGACACTTTAAATATACTATTGAATGTATGGCTTAATAGAAGTTTTATTGCAGTATACCTTTAAGGTTTTTAAATTTTTTTCAGATGTTTTAAAAATACGTTTTTAAAGTTGATTGGCTGCAAATTAATATTTAAATGTTGAAATGGTACAATTGTAACAGTTCTGAGGAAGTCTTACTATGAGATGAAAGAGCTTAGCTGTTCGATTATTGTGTTTTAAATTTTGATTAAAAAGCTTACGGTGGCTCTTTGAATCATTATTCTGATTTAGCAAGGTGCATATTGTACTTCGGTCTTCATTTACGAGTTGATCCTGGTGTATGTTTCACAATCAATGTCAGTTTCATGTGGGTGTCAAGCAGAAGTGTGATGCACAAATTTTTGATATTTTAGTGAGACACAGAAATGTACCAGGGGTGGGGGCAGAGGTTAATGAATGAAGCACTCCTGCAAAAGCACTTAGTGTTTTACTGAGTTTTGCAATTAAAGTAGAGAGTCGATTATCCAAACTAATTGGGACCTAGGCT
Organism: Protopterus annectens; assembly: GCF_019279795.1. NCBI lineage: Eukaryota > Metazoa > Chordata > Ceratodontiformes > Protopteridae > Protopterus > Protopterus annectens. Next base: position 1,922,456,616 of record NC_056731.1, on the reverse strand, counting down.
AGTTTGGAAAAACAAACTGTTTGGGTAACCAAACATATAACTGAACTGGATAAAAACTAATAAAATCTTGTTTTTTTTCTGCATGCAAGAATACACTTTTCAGCCATTTAGTGATTCCAGTGGACAATAAAGAATATTTTTCACACATGAGTGGGCTACAAGCTCAAAAAAACATGCTCAAGTGAATGTTTATAATGTTTTCATATTCAGACTTTATGATTTTTCCTATCCAAAAACTTTGGAAGGCTGATTTGAATAAATGACGTTCGGATAATTGACTCTCTACTGTAATGTCAACAAAAAGTCTTATTAACCTTTATACCTGGCTTTATATAACTATAACCAGTGTTAGTTCATAGTTAGTCTCATCCATTCAGTTGCTGCATGCAGGCCCATCTTGGTCATCTGCAGCCCTTTCTTCTGGGATGAGATGGAAGGAAATGCAATAACCCACTCTATACTTATCTGTCTAGCAGAGGACAGCTAACATATTGCAAAAATGGTAATAAGCATAATTGTTGTACAGTGGATATAAAAAGTGTACACATCCCTGCTAAATTCCAGGTTTTTGTGATATAAAAAAATGAGACCACAATAAATCATTTCAAAACTTTTCACACCTTTAATGTGACCTATAACATGTACAATTCAATTGAAAAACAAACAATCTGTTAGGGAAAAAATATAAAAAATAAAAAAATGTACAATAAGCTGGTTGCATAAGTGTGCACACCCTTAAACTAATACTTTGTCGAAGCACCTTTTGATTTAATTACAACATTCAGTCTTCTTGGGTAGACACCTGCCATCAATTAAAGAGACCCTGATTAACTCCAAATAAAGTTCAGCTGTTCTAGTAGGATTTTTCCTGACATTTACTCAGTTGCCTGCTACAGCAAAAGCCATGGTTCACAGAGAGCTTACAAAGCATCAAAGGAATATCATTGTTGAAAGGTATCAGTCAGGAAAAGGGTAAAAAAAAAATGTCCACAGCATTTGATATACCATACAATACAGTGAAGATAGTCATCAAAAAGTGGAGAAAATATGGGACAACAGTGACGTTGCAAAGAACTGGACATCCCTCCAAAATTGATGAAAAGACAAGACGAAAATTGGTCAGAGAGGCTGCCAAGAGACTTACAGCAACACTGAAGGAGCTGCAGGAATTTCTGGCAAGTACTGGTTTGTACTACATGTGACAACAATCTCCCATATCCTCCATATGTCTGGACTATGGGGTAGGGTTGCAAGATGGAAGCCTTTTCTTACATAGAAAAACATCCAGGCTCAGCTAAAATTTGCAAAACTATACAAGTCTCCCAAAAATCATGTGGGAAAATGTGTTATGGTCTGATGAGACCAAGGTTGAACTTTTTGGCCACAATTCCAAAAGGTACGTGTGGTGCAGAAACTGCATCACCAAAACAACACCATCCCCACGGTGAAGCATGGTGGTGGCAGTATCATGCTTTGGGGTTGCTGTTCTTCAGCTTGAACTGGGGCTTTAGTCAAGGTGGAGGGAATTAGGAACAGTTCCAAATACCAGTCACTTTGGCCCAAAACCTTCAGTCATCTGCTAGAAAGCTGAAGATGAAGAGGAATTTCACCTTTCAACACAACAATGACCCCAAGCATACATCCAAATCAACAAAAGAATGGCTTTGTCAACAGAAAATTAAAGTTTTGGAATGGTCCAGCCAGAGCCCAGACCTAAATCCAATAGAAAATATGTGGTGTGACCTGAAGAGGGCTGTGCACAAGAGATGCCCTTGTAATCTAACAGATTTGGAGCACTTTTGCAAGGAAGAGTGGGCAAATATTGTGAAGTCAAGATGTGCCATGCTGATAGACTCCAACCCAAGAAGACTGAATACTATAATTAAATCAAAAAGTACTTCAACAAAGTATTAGTTTAAGGGTGCACACACTTATGCAACCAGTTTATTGTACTTTTTTATTTTTTACATTTTTTCCTTAACAGATTTGTTTGTTTTCAAACTGAATTGTACAGGTTATAGGTCACATTAAAGGTGGGAAAATTTTGAAATGATTTATTGTGGTCTCATTTTTTTATATCACAAAAACCTGGCATTTTAACAGGGGTGTGTGCACTTTTTATATCCACTGTATGTACTATTTTGCATGTGGAGCTATGTAAGCTGTCAAGCTTCAGAGTACAGAATAGAAGGGAGACTGAAATATTCAACAGAATACACTTGGACTTCATAGGCTTTATGTTACTGGTTCTAGAGCATGTCTAGAGACAGCAGCCTATGACAGATTGTGCATTGTTTCATGTGTGCATTTCACTGTCTGTAAAGGGCTGCTGTCAGAGATGGAAGAAGATAGGCAGTGGGCTACTGCACAGGTCATATACAGATCGAAATGTTCATATTACTCAGTAGCTAAAGGTTAAATCATACATACATACATATGTGCAAACATTTCTTGCATGGGCAATAATGCTGTTCTAGTCTAATACACCAAAACAATCATTCCATAATAAGTGTCCAGGTTGTTTTTAAAAATATATAAACCAGTGCTTACTGTTACTGTGAAACATTTTTAAAAACATTTAAACAGAAACATAGCTGGAGTGAAATACATGATTGAAATTATTGGGACAATGTATTACTTAAAACTAATTGCATAATACTGGTTGTATTTCAGAACAGGGAATCAATTTAAGTGGCAAAGTAGATGGAAGTACATTAGGACTCACAAAATTAATTAAGGCACAGGTTTACATACACTGCTTACACTGTTTTATATTATTATTATTATTTATTTATTTATTTATTTTGCTTTTTACGTCATTGGCAGGTCTGGATAACTCCCAGAGTGAACCCTGATGCTACCAAGCAAAGCAAGTGCCAAGGAATAGAAAACATGTCAAATAAAAAGGAACACTTACGACTGATACATGGAATCATAATCCCAAAATGCTATGGAAGACGACTAATGTACTAAACAAAGAAAAGTTTGCTCAAACGGAAGTGTTTTGAATGCAACCAAGAAATGGACTAGAGCTCCTCGGCATTTTTGTTGCATTTTCAGTTACTGATCACAGGATTGTGCTGCAGTTTCCTTCACTGATGACTGATTTCTTTGCTGACTGTTGACACTGCACTTTCCTACAGCTATTGCAAGAAATCAGACGAATGAAATATGAACTGTGTTACCCACCACTTGGTTTATTTCTGTTTTATTTTATGTCGAACAGATATGAAACTTGGTTTACTGGGACATTTTATTTATTTTTATTGCAATATTTTATTCAAACACAAAGCATATACATTTTAAGAAATGGAGTTCTCCCGAGATCATAAACTCATTTTTTTCAATAAATATAAATAAATATATATAACAGAAAGCACAGAGTTAAACATAAATGATTTATACAGTAGCAGTTATACAATACATGTCAAACAATAGCACTTGAAAAAGTAGCAGACCCAAAAATAACAAATTATTTGTGGTACAAAACTAGGGGGGAAATTATGGCAAGCCATTACTTGTCAATGACCAAGGTGGTTGAATTTATAATACAGAAGATATATATATATATATATATATATATATATATATATATATATATATATATATATATATATATATAGCAATTATTCTATAAATAAGGACAACTGCAAATAAAGCTTTTTTAACATTCATACAGTCAGCTAAAGTTGAAACTGGTCTCTCATGAAGTAAAATGCTTGAATCTTAAGAGTTTTTCCAAAACCTTACAAATGGCATCAGTCTGATAAATTAATATTCCTATGCTAATTTAATCCAGTCTGCCATACCTCTTTGCGTAAGTCAGAATAAGAAGCCACTTTATTTATTCACAGAGTCTACTGCAAAAATTTTAATAAATGATATCTACTTTAGTTAGTAAATAGCATACAGCCTTACTATACATAACACTGGCAGAACAGAATAAGGGCAACACTTATGTTTAATGCATAGTGCAGCAAATTATCTAATGTTATACTCATAGCCCAGATCACAATGTAAATTCTTTATTACTGAATTAATATGCATATTGAAAAATAATTTAGCATTTACCTTTGGATCCAAAAATCAGAAGCTGTTTGTATATATGAACATACTCTTTCAGCAAATTTTTTTGACAGCTTTACAGAAGAATCCATAGCAGAACACAAATGTTTTAATGGCCAAGGGTTCTAAAGTCCACTATAAACAGAATTTACAATGTGATAGTTCACAAAGGCTGGTTTTCAGTTTTCATTGCAGTCAGAAAATATAAACAATAGAGTTGAAAACAAACCAGAGTGTACTAAACTCTATTTCGGGGAGTTATGAATGGTTTGTTGGTTGTTTTTATCAAGACACTTTTGTTTTACCTGATTATACATGGAAATAATATTTGTCACATTAATTTTATTATATTTGAGCTGTAAAATCTATTTTTATCAGAAGTCTTGTTTTAAAGGTGGTTTACAAGATGAACGGACTGCTATCTCCTCAGTATATATATATATATATATATATATATATATATATATATATATATATATATATTCAATGGGGATCCTTAACAGCTAATCTTAAATAAATTCTAAATAACTGAAAGGAGACATACTGAAGCAGAACACCTGTGTTTACTAGGCATTCCCTAGAGGAAAACACAAATGTAAAACATTCAACTTCACTTTCATTGTCACTCAGGCTGTTCAGTTTGTTCAAGAGCAAGGGATAACTAAATGCATGAATGTTCTTGACAGAAACAAACATTCAGTGCAAACGTTGACAGTGAACAGCCTTGCATGTAAAAATGCACTCAAATTGGGATTCATCAAAATGGGGGAACTGGAGATGGTTATATTAAATAAATGGAGCATAATGAGTTCCCCTAATGAAAAACACGAGTTTGAATTCATTTTTTAATTCAGTCAAAATTTAAATGCATGTCGTCTGTAACTGTATCATAAAACCAGTTTTGAGAAAGATCTGTGAAAATTGTACCTTCCAGTTTTTTAAACCCCATGACATTTACCTCCCTAATACCTTAACCAGGTTTACCTAAATGATGAAATAACTCATAAACCAGACTGAAAGGTATTAATAAAATCATATCTATTGAGACACATTCCATTTTGAATTCATTTTTTTCAAATATAAGCAGAATTTAAATGCATGTCATATGTAACTGTATCACAGAAATTACCTTTGTCAATTATCAGTAAAACTGCCTCAATTTTCCAAAGCCCTAGGCATTTATATTATTAAAACTTTGATGAGGGCTATCTAAAGTGATAAAATATGTCCTAAAACCAGACTGCAACACATTAATTAAATCATACCTCTCTAGACAGATGTTCACTTGAATGTATAGTAAGTTTTTTTAATGTTCAATCTACAAACAAGAATGAGAAGCTGGTCTGTAAGAACAAATTAAATTAAATATTTATAGGAAGATTGTATCACAGGTTAGTAGGAATTACATAGATTCTGAAAACTTTTTTTTACATGTATTTATGGTTTCAAAACTTCCATATTAAACATTTTTCTCTTGCATTAATAATGTCTTGTTAATGAAAATTTTCCTGTTTGCAGTTCAGTTGACCAAGTGTGCTTCAATTTGTTCACACTTCAGGTTTTGCAGTACTTGTGTAGTCATTGCATAATTACTAATTGGCCAGAATGAGACAGATTTTTGCCCATGGTTGATAACCTATAAGGTGGCATTGAACTTGGAGAGACACACCATTTATTAGATTACCTAGTAGTGCCTACTTTGACCTAGTTTATTTCTGTAGAACCTTTTAGTTTTCATTGCAGTAAGACATTAATAGTAAAAGTATTAAATTTACCTGATATCAAGGTTTTAAGAGTTAAAAAGGTGCTAAGATATGCTACATCCAGGAGATTAAGGAGATCCCCTTTAGCATGTATCTGTCCAGACACATGCAACAACTAGAATGCTGACAGAAATACCTTACTAAAAGGATAGAAGGCCTAAACAGCATGTCCTACATGGACTGACTCAAAGCTATACTCAGTATCCTACAGACTGCTAAGAGGTGTCCTATGCCTGGAATACAAGGCATTCTCTGATGCATTACTGATGAATTTACTGTACATCAGTAAGTCAAATGGCATCAGAAATACTTAACCTAGGGATCTAAACCTCTTCCATAGCATCAACAGAACAGTTTGGAGGGACAGGTATATTTCGCAGAGGATACTGCTGGTGTGGAATAAACTCTGCATTCACATAAAACAAAGTTCAACCCTGTCCATTTTCAAGCACAACTTAGATCTATGGATGGGAAACAGAGAAAGTACCCCAGGACTGCCCCCTGCACTACTAATGGACAGATACAGCTTCTAAATTCTTTATCTCATGCATGGGCTCCTCAGATTATTTATGGTATGATCTCAGTTATTCCCATTAGGTGTAATATATAATTATCGACCATGGGATGAATAAGGCCAAGCTATGACCAAATGGGATAAGTTATTTTGAGCACAAAAAAGTAAAACTGGCTAGGCTTAAAATGGCCTGCAAGGGCTGCTAGCCTAGTATTTACCTATGAACCTATTGGCTAACCAAATGGAAATAACAGATACATTCCTAACATGTTACTTGATCTGTAATAAGGACCCTCCTTATTGGTCCCAAGGCTGGGTTTATCCACACCACGAGTCAGCATATGGCATCTTTTCCAGAGATTCCTGAGTTCATGGGATGGACGCATTCCTAGGATGATGCACTTTCTGATGTCACACGATGTCTACATAGGGGAGTTAATCCCTTGCTTTCACTTGTTCACATACTTCCTACTAGTGAGCACCCACCTGCAAATCAAGAACAACAATGAAGATTTGTACCACCATTGCTAACAAATACTATATAAGTGTATATCTGTCCATCTTACATAGAACTCTATAGGTTAGGTGAGATGGATATCCCCTAAGAGATGAACTGGTATAGCACTTGGAACAGTCCAATTTGTTTTCTATATCAACCTGGAGATTAGCTCCTCCAGACTCAACAGAAAATAAAGCTTCCCAGTTAAAAAATGTAAATAAATAATGCATAAATATAAATGGAAAGAAAGGAAGTGCCCCCTCAAGATCTCTATATGCAACACAGACAAAGGAGGCCGAGAGGGAAAGGGAGCAACAGAGCACTAAGGGCATTCCAGCTTTATCACATCTGTGCTGCCCTCATACTTTCATCAAATGCCTGAATGACCCACAGAAACAAAATAGACAGCCAACAGGGAGCCTGGCCAATTGCAGAAGTCCTATAAGCAGGGAGCACAGTACCCCACAAAAATCCCCTCCTATATACAGTTCCACAGAACTCAAGGGAGACCCAGTGGACTATGCTTCTTTTGGAGAAATCAGGTATGATAATCCTATGCTAGAAACTGTAAGATTGGAGTGTCAGTGGTTCAGCTCTAATCTTGGTAGAGTTAGGGGTCTGAGGATCTATAAGGCCCTCTCAACTGGGAGAAGGCTTCTGCTGTGTGGGATCCCCTTTTCCCATGCTATTAGAAACTGTTCACGCCTTAATACTTTCATAATAACTCTCCAAAACCATCCGTTGAATCATCCCAATGTAAATGCTTTGTTGGACCCCCTTAATACTTCCATCTTTCTTCTCCTTACACAACTCCTTGTCATATTCTACTGTCCCCTACATTTTATTCAGCAGCTATTCCATAAATCATTTCACTCTCTCTGCTTTCCACTCTTTCACTTATATAAGGTTTTCTTATTTAATTACACCACATATCAAAATTGTATGCACGTATCTGCTCTGGAAAGTTGTGTAACTTAATAATTTTGTAATTTTTTTTCCTTGCCTCACTTTATGGCTGAAAGATGATTAGGTCAGCCCACCTATTCAATCAACAAATGTTAAATAAATATATAAATCTAAACACAGACTCGTCTTTTTTAAACATTTTAGTAACTCATCATATTTTAATCAGTGATATGGGTATACATACATTAATAGAAACGAAAACAAACTCTAATGTTGTTTTCATTGTTATTTTAATGCAGGATACATACATTTTCCATTTAATGTTTTAATTCCCCCCAGCAGTACATAAATTGCTCAATTCCTGCCTTCACTTAAACCTCACTCCTCCTCCCAAACATTATTCTGCATGTATTGTTCTCACAAATTCCATATATTTCTATGGAAACTGCTTCTTTCCTTTTCTAAAAACCCATTTCTAGTTAGTTTATGTCCTTTACAATATTTAATACTTCAATTACAGTTGCTTTAGATTTTGATTTCCATTTTCTAGTAGTTATTTTAGGCAGCCAATAGCACTAAACTTATTAAGGCCTTTCTGTAGATAAGCACTTTTGATCCTATAGTCCTTCTCAAAAGAATAATTTCCTTAGTCACAACTATTTGTTTGCCAGTAGAAAAATATACATATAAATGGTGTGTGTGTGTGTGTGTGTGTGTGTGTGTGTGTGTGTGTGTGTGTGTGTGTGTGTGTGTGTGTGTGTGTGTGTGTGTATAGGATTGGGGAAGGTATATATACATATATGCACACACACACACACACACACACACACACACACACACACACACACACACACACACACACACACACACACACACACACACTCTTGTATATATGTATATGGGTCCCTTGCAGGTGCATTTGGGTCAGAAATGCAGGGAAGATGTTTAATGTTGATAGTACTGATAGCCGAGCAGTGAGTGGGGCTGGAGAAGATTAGAGTGTACTTGTGTTAGTGAGTAAGAGATAGAGTCAGGGACAGGTGATGGATAGGTGTTGTATTTTTCTGTGTGAATGTGTATTTTAGGTTTAGATTAAGAGTTAAGTAAAGGGGATATATGTAGTATTGTTAGTGTGCGTTTGTATGTGTTTGGGTGTCCGAGTGTATCTTGTGTACTGGCAGTGTTATAAGAAGGTTTTTATTAACATAAGGTGTAGGGTTAGGACTGGGAAAGGGGCAGCATTAGGTTTAGGGTTAGTACCCATTATTAAGGTAGACAACACTACACCTTACCTTAATAAGCACCTGCCTGTAATACTACCAATATTCAGACAAATTATAGCCTAGTGTTATGGGGAGTGGTTACTGTTTAGATCGGGAGAGCAAATATTTATTGTTTTTCAATCTTTTTAGTTTGAAATTTGTACAGTATTGTGTATGTTTGAATGTATTGTATTGATATGTGTGGTTTAACATTAAATACATTAGATCATACATAATAGAACCAAATGTGTATGTTTATACATACATATATATATATATATATATATATCTATGCCATGGGAGCAACTTGAATGATGTTAATATTTTTATATCTGTGACTCTTAACTTCATATCCCATACTGGAGTGTGCAGCATGAGAACAAGGTGGAATGAGGATAACACCATGCACAAATTAGATTACTTTCCTAAAAGAATAGGTAAAACAGTCGCCTGCACCAGCAAACCAAGACCAAAGACAGAATTTCCTTCTTAGCATACATTGGATATAAAAAGTGTACACACCCCTGTTAAAATGCCAGGTTTTTGTGATATAAAAAAATGAGACCACAATAAATCATTTCAAAACTTTCCCACCTTTAATGTGACCTATAACCTGTACAATTCAATTGAAAAACAAATCTGTTAGGGGAAAAATATAAAAAATAAACAATGTACAATAAGCTGGTTGCATAAGTGTGCACACCCTTAAACTAATACTTTGTTGAAGCACCTTTTGATTTAATTACAACATTCAGTCTTCTTGGGTACACACCCGCCATCAATTAAAGAGACTCTGATTAGCCTCAAATAAAGTTTCGTATATTCATATCATATCATAACATCTAATGTTCACGAAGAATAATGGCCAAAGAGGCATCAAAAATGTTTTGGTATACCCTATAGCCATCAATTCCAGACATGAGCAGGAAAACCGAGGCTCTTGCCAACACCATAAAGCACCAAACCTGATGCTGAATCCAAGACACTAATGTGTTGAGATCCCATTGGGTTTCATCAACTAGATATATGTGGTTAAGTGAAGATGAGGAAGAAATGAGGAAGACCAGGTAACCCCACACTCCAGAAATGCTGTGGATGAATGAGGAAGCTTTATTTGAGAAGTGACTTGGGATGGTATTTATAGTGACTATGAAACTGAGTTCAAAGGGAATTCCTCTTGTCTCACCAGTATAAGAAGTTGGAAAAAAAAAAAACGCATGTCTAAGGACAGCAACTATTTAAAACTGCTTGCCCGAGACTGCAGGTCCATGTGAAACATAACATTATTTAAAACCCTTAAATAATAGTTTGTGTATATATATTTCTTGGAACACAATAACAGGGTGGCATAGTTGTGCAGTGGTTAATGCTGTCACCTCACAGCAAGAGGTTCTCTGGTTCGATTCTCGGCTGGGGTGCCTTCTGTGTGGAGTTTGCATGTTTTCCCTGCATTCGCGTGGGTTTCCTCTGGCTACTCCGGTTTCCTCCCACATTCTAAAGACATGCTTCTGGAGCATTTCTCCCTGGGCCTCCTCTGAAAACAGGATCTGTGAAACCTAGTCGGACTTTCCAAGTCAACAAATGTTAAATAAAAAATAAATAAAAATAAAAAATAAATACCAATAGCAGGAACAACCAGACCAATGCAGTTATATTTTTCTGCTAAGACTATTTCTTTGTATTGTGACACATTATCCCTACAAGATGATATCTTTTTATCTTTATTTTTTCTTTCAGACTCTTCTCTAAATTGACACAGATTAACAGCATCCTCAATTAGTGTTTTTCTGAACTATGTCTTGAAACAGTGTTACTTATCACACTTTGTGTGTTAAGTAGACTACCACATGGGTGATAGTCTACTTAACACCAAAAGTGTGATAAGAGACCTTGGGACAGAAGTGGACAGTAGTCTCTCCTTTGATAATCACTTTGCCACAGTAGTCAGGAAATCCTTCTACGTGGCACACCTCATCACAAAATGTTTCTCATCCAGGAAGAAAGAGGTCATTGTTCCCCTCTACTCATCACTCATTAAATCCATTATAGAGTACAACGCCCCTTTTGGTATGTATCTCACAAGACATCTACAACAACTAGGAAGACCGCAGAAATACTTCACAAAGAGGATTACCGGCCTCAAATAGATGCCCTATGCAGACCGTCTCAAAAAACTCCAGCTTTACTCCGTCGCATGTCGCCTACTCAGAGGCGATCTCTGCCTAACATACAGAGCTATATCAAACCCAGAGCTGTTGGACATGTTCCACTTAAAGAAATCCCAATCCTTCTGAGCTACATGCTCTAGGGACCTAAACCTTGTCACCACAATAAACAAAACATGCTGGAAGGATAGATTCCTGTCCCAGAAGCTTCCCATACTCTGGAACAAACTACCTATCTATATCAAACAAAGCTCCTCATTAGCACTCTTCAAGAAAAATCTTGATGATTGGATGGGAGATAGGAAATTCACCCCGGGGATCACTTCTGTGTCTCTGCTCGACAGGGTCACAGGAAAATCATTTTCTTGGGTGGCGAAATCCAGGGTACCTTTTTGACTAGGCTTATATAAGCCCTAGGGCCAATAGCCTAGTACCTACCTATGAACCTACCTATGAACTATTTGTATCAATGGTTTTCTCTGTTTTTTTTTTTTTTTTTTAATCTCGTAAGATCCAGATATCTATGATCTTTTACCTTGTCAAACAGAAACTGTAAAACTCTGAATGTGTTACTTGCAGCTACCCCTCAACCACTGACTTACTGTTTCAGCTATTTATGCCAGGTTTCGTGTGATTCACATCTGTATGTATATGCTACCTACACATCAGTAACTAATGTACAGCCATGCACTGAGCCATATGGTATACTAAACCCTGTGCAAATTATAACAGAAAATAATGCAAGGCTTCACTGAAACCCATTCTGGTGTGCATAGAAAACTGCATAATCAAACACAGACAATAAGCAGAGGAAGAAATCCTAAAATCATGCCTTATGTTTAAATAGAAAGCTAGGCATCAGATAACATGAGAAAAAAAGTACTTCACAGCAACATAAACTTGACAAGACTCAAAAAGATGTGGCTTCCTCAGAGAAAATAATTTACAACTGACACTGTTGCACGCACTTATTTAAAAGTAATTCAGAAAGGAAGTGATGTAACAGACGTTAAAAACAGATTGACTACTCATTCAATTTACCCTATAATTTGCTTTACACTTATATTATATAAATCTATATAAAAAGATGTATATAAACCATTAATAACACTCTTCAACAGATAAAAATTCAAAAAACAGTTTTAAAAATATATATATATATATTAATAAATATTCTAATGACAGTAGAATTGTATTAGGTAGGTTTAAACTAATACCTACACTAAAACGACAGCTACATTTATAACATTATATTATTAATACCTAATCAAAACTCATTGAAAGGCCTAATCTGACAAGTATTAAGTATAACCTCGACAGTGATTTTATATGTAGAAGTAGCCCCTGGAATCATTAAAAATATTTAAAAATATAAAAATATTTAAAAAATATTAATTCTGTTTTTTGAATTTTTATCTGTTGAAGAGTGTTATTAATGGTTTATATACATCTTTTTATATAGATTTATATAATATAAGTGTAAAGCAAATTATAGGGTAAATTGAATGAGTAGTCAATCTGTTTTTAACGTCTGTTACATCACTTCCTTTCTGAATTACTGTCAGTTGTAAATTATTCTCTGAGGAAGCCACATTATATTCAGTGGCGAAAACGCTTGTGAATAATAATAAATTTGCGTTCAGACAACGGCTATCTTGTTTTTGTTGCTGGTGCAAGGATTCCGTGGACTGTTTGGTGTGTTTCGTTGGTCTGTTGCATTCAAGTTTTTCAAAAGACTCAAAAAGATATTCTTCATAAAAAAACACACCTCAAATGAAGTACTGTGTTCTTACAGGAGTAGATACATGAAGATTTTTTGTTGACTGGTTAATCTCACTAGCATGTCCAAATTTTAGGGGAGGCTCCATGCTGACAGGAGTAATGCAGCCGTGACACTTGGGGAAATTCCTGTGCTCTTTTCAAATGGGTCTTGTTACTTGCAGACAGCACGTAGCACAGAAGGACTGAATCATGGATGTGTCAATGAGTGAAGTGATGATGTCATCTGAGCATGAAGTCAGCTCTGAGAATATTGTAGGAGGTGGAAGCATTTGAAGTACAATATGTGAGGTGATGATTGACAGACTCACAACTGCTGTAATTAAAGTGAAGGTGAAAATATGAAATCCCGGGGTAATCAGACAGAAACACTGATGAAAAGTGATTACTGGAAACATGAACATACACTGTAGCAGATGACCTAGATGAAAAGGGAGGAAAGCTGAAAGAAAGGGTAGTGGTTATATATTTGTAAGGACTAAAAATCCACAGGTAGCGTAACTTGTTTACTCTAATGAGAGGGGAACGGAAAGGAAAGATAAGGTTTTGTTTTTGGCACCTTATATAAATGTGGTGCATATTAAATATTCAAAATGTCCAGAGTTAGAGCCAGACAGATTTATAACTACAGAGCTGATTTTTGAAGTCAGTGGTTTTCCAACAGTGGAACCATATGTATCTACAGCAGTTCCAGGAAAAATGCATGTAAACAAATGTGTAGAACTGCTGGGTTATTAGAAATATTTTGGAGAAAATGTTAAGAATTGAAAGAGCATTCTAATGTACCTGATTTTACTTGTATGATTTCTCAGCCACTCATAAAAAGACTGTTATTTGTGTTGAAAAATGAATACGATGATGTGAGAAATGTAATGATTTGGCTTTAATAGAAGATGTACTGTTTTATTACATTCAGAAATAGTCATGAGTGATTCTAATAACATCACCAACACGTGATATGCTTAACAGGAATATTCTGTACTGCTTAGTGTTTGTGTGCTTCTAAAAATAGGCAGGTAAAAGTGTTATAAATGTGGACTAAATGTAGTTTATGGGGAAATGAAATACAATTTAATTTTTGTAATGCCAACAGTCATAGCTACAAAAATGGATGAAACTTTGTAGAGTTAAAAACCCAGTGTTAAAACAATTATTGAAGAGTATGGGAAAGGTTATGAAGACTGGATTAAGGATGAAATAATGCAAGAAGAGAATATTAAAGTAAGTGGGAGTGTATGAGAAAGAGTCTGAAATGCAAAGAAAGAATGAAATAATATGTGTACAAAATAAGGGTAGATATGAACATGTGAGACAGGTAGCTCTGTTAAGACTTTACGATATACAAGGATAAGCGCTTTTGTGTAGGTTAATACTACGCTTCATCAGATAATGTTTAGAAAAAAGGACTGTATTTAAATCCAATTGTTATTTATGGAATAAAGTTGTACTTTTGCCTCTATTGTAAGGAGCTACGGAGTTTTATTTTCTACAACATCGTGGTGAGACCTACTCTTTTTTGCTTAATTACACTTTGGACTTGTGAGTTTTGGTCTCTTGATCAGAGCAGTTACATCTTGTGGTTTTTAATTTACAAATTGCTGTTAGACTGCTGGCCAACTTCTCCTATCTTTCTCACTAGGCAAAAAATGGAATTCCCTTCCCTCCACACTAAGAACCATACCAAACTCAGAAAACTTCAAAACCCAACTATTCAAACACCTGTCCACTAAATGGAAATGTACCTGCTTTCACCCAACCTAATCCAAGGGGGTTCTCGCTCTGGTTCCCAAGCTCTAATTTCTATAGCTTCTCTCTAAGCTTTCAGCAACTCCTACAGCTACCCTCACACAGCCCAACCTTGTAAATATTGTAAATAGCATTCTACTGTTGATGTGTGTATGTAAAGCGTATTTGCATTTTCTTAAAAGGTTTGTATATAAACTGTTTCCACACCTAACCCATATCTGTTTTCTTCAAATGAAACTGTATGATCCCTACCTTCAAGCTTAATGAATTTGTATAACTATGCATGATATTGAATGCATTTCATAGGTTCATACTAGGCTATCTGCCCTGGGGCATTTACAAGCCTAGCTTGAGTGTGTTTGGCTTTCGCCACCCTTCCTTAGAATTGCATTTGCTATGCCCTTTTTAAGGTTAGTTTACTGAGCCTCTGTCTAGCAGAGACACAGAAGTAATCCCCAGGGTGAATCTATGATCTCCCATCCACTCATCAAGATTCCTCTTGAAGAGAGTCAGTGAGGTGCTTTGCCTAACATGGATCGGTATTCTATTCCAAAGTGAAGGGAGCCTCTGTGTTATGAATCTGTCCCTCCAGCACATTCTAGTTAGAGCTGTGCTGAGGTTCAAATCCCTCGAGCGCGTGGTTCTAAGGGATTTTGATTTTCTGAGGTGGAGCGTGTCCATTAATTATGGGTTAGACATATCTTTGTATGTCAGGCATAGATCGCCTCGAAGTAGGCAGTATGCGACTGAGTAGAACTGTGCTGAGATTCAAATCCCTCGAGCGCGTGGTTCTAAGGGATTTTGATTTTCTGAGGTGGAGCGTGTCCATTAATTATGGGTTAGACATATCTTTGTATGTCAGGCATAGATCGCCTCGAAGTAGGCAGTATGCGACTGAGTAAAGCTGGAGTTTCTTTAACCTGGCAGCATATGGCATCTGCTTGAGTCCCTTGATCCTCTTTGTGAGGTACTTTTGGGGTCTTTCCAGCTGCTGCAGGTGGCGGGTAAGGTACATTCCAAAAGGGGCATTGTATTCTATGATGGGCCTGATGAGGGATGAATAGAGGGCCAATATTACCTCCCCTGATCTGGATGTGAATCCTTTCGTGATAAGGTGGGCTATGTAGAAGGTCTTTCTAACCACTTTGGCAATGTGGTTGTCAAAGGAGAGATTGCTATCAACTTGGGTCCCCAGATCCCTAATTACTTCTTCTGTATTTAATGGGTTTCCACCTATATGGTAGTTTGTGGGCACTTTATTTTTGCCAAAGGGTATGACTATACACTTCTTGGCATTCAGCTTTAGGCCATGGCTCTGGCACCAGTTATCCATCTCTGTGAGACCTTTTTGAAGGATGTTCGTGTCAGCTGTAGAGTCAATAATGGCTCCCAGCTTGCAGTCATCCGCGAACTTAGTCAGCCATAGTCCTCCCGTGCTGGCCTGTACCTCGGAAAAGTAAATGCCGAACAAGAGAGATCCCAGGACCGAGCCCTGTGGGACACCACTTGTGACCGGTTTCGAGTCAGACATGACTCCGGCAATTCTGACTCTGTGGGTTCTTTCTTTGAGCCAGTTAGCCACCCATCTTGTGACATAGGGGTTTATGTTTAAGCTGGATAGCTTTATCTATGATGCCTGAGTGGGGTATTGTGTCAAATGCCTTTGCAAGGTCCAGATAGGCCGTGTGGACTACCTTCCCTTCATCTATGGCCTTGGTGACTGTTTCGAAGAAGTCGACCAAGTTCAAGAGGCAGGATCTGCCATTGACAAAGCCGAACTGAGTAGGATCCAATGTCTGTAGGTCCCCAATGTCTTTGTTTATGAGTTCCATAATGATCCTCTCCATGGCTTTGCAGATAAGGCTAGTCAGGCTTATGGGGCGATAGTTACCAGGGTCTGTTGAGGCACCACCTTTGTGGGGTGGGACCTCTGTTGCCGTACGCCATTCTTTGGGTACATATCCCGTAGTGAGGCTAAGATTGTACAGCATTTTTATGTATGGGTTTAGTTCTTCTTGGAGTTCATGTAGGACGCAATCCGGGACACCGTCTGGTCCCATTGAGGCAGTGTTTTTTGCCTTGGAAAGGGCGGCCTTCACCTGGGCATCTGAGATGTTTGGGAGGCTGCACTCTTCTGGCATAGATATTTGCTCTTTGGGGGAGGAGGGGGGAGACGTTTGCACTGAACCTGTCTGGCAGGATGTTGGCAATGTCTGTGGGTTCAGTGTATTTTTTGTCATTTAGAATCAACTCTGAACATACCTGGGAGTTGCATCCCAGGTTCCTAACATAGCTAAAGAAGGCCTTGTAATTGTCTTTTATGTCCTGTGCAATTTTTCTTTCGAAACTGGCCTTGGAGGATTTTATGAGGGATTGTAATTTTTTGCTAGTACTGATCAGAGATGCCTTCCCTTTTAGGGATTTTGCTCTATCATGTAGTAGCTTCCTCCTTCTGTTGTACAACTTATTTATGGTTGGGGTCCAACAGACTGGATGCCTGCCTTTGGACGCTTGGGTCTTGGTTTTGTTTGGGATAGCATGGTCCATGCACTCCTGGAGGTGTCCATAGAATGCGTTTATATAGGATTCTGTGGTTTGGGCCATAGTTTCCACCAATCCTGGGGTCTTGAAGGTTTCCATTTCGGAGTTGAGAAGTGGGAAGTTTGCTTTTGAGAAGTTTTTCACTGTGGTTTTATGGGCTGGGGTGGGGTCGGGTTTTGGATATTCAGTGAAATTAATTTGTGGTCTGATCTTACCAATGAGGGGAGTACCGCTGGTGTGGAGCATAGGGTCCCCATGTTGGTGATGATCAGGTCCAGTATGTTTTCCCCTCTTGTGAGAATTTTGACCAGTTGTTCTATAGCATTTGAGTTTATGAATTCCAGGAACCTTTGGACAAGGGTGTTGGGGCTTGAGTAATGCTCCCAGTCAATATTAGGGTAGTTGAAGTCACCCAATATAATGGTGTTTGGAGAGATCTTCATGTTCTCCAGTGTTTTCAGGAAAGCCGAGTGGGATTCCTGATTTTGAGACAGTGGTCTGTAGCATGCTATAAACTGAAATGGAGTTTTGCCCACTGTTAGTTGCACATGGATGGTTTCTGATGCTTTGTGCAACGCTACTAACCTGGAGGTGTGGGGATCCTTGGTAAATATAGATACTCCCCTTCCTTTTGTGATTCGGTCCGGGTTTTGGGGCTGAAAAGCATGGTATGAGGTATAACCTGGTAGTGCTGGGGTGCTCTCTGGAGCCTTGAACCAGGTTTCTGTCACTGCACAGATATCGATGTTCTCCATACTGAGGAGAGATTCGAGTGCGTGCATTTTGAGGTTTAGACTTCTGGCGTTTAGGAGCATTACCCTTAGTTTCTTGTTCTTAGTGTTTTCTAAGGAGGTGGGTTTGACTTTTGAGCCTTGCCTAAAAAACGGCACTATAGGGGTGGCGAGAGCCTTTGCCAGTATCCGAAAGCCCAGAGGAGACAGGTGCAAGCCATCCATTGCAAAGCAATGTGGCTTGTCAAGCATGTCATCCCAGGCTGACAGACACTGGATCCCCTTTGAATGACACTAAAATTTGAGCCAATTATTAAAATCGATCATTTTGTCTTTATATTGTGGCATCATTCTAGGTGAGGGTAAGATGCTGCTCAAGGTCAGAGTCATACCGGCCTGTGCTACATGATCAGAGAGCTCCTTTATGTCTCTTTTCATGTAGTCGAGGGAGGTATGTCTCAGGTCGTTCACACCAGTGTGTAGTGTGACCGAGTGATACTTGTACTTGCTTTGGAGTGACCTGAGTGCTTGCGTAATGTGGCGGATTCTAGCGCCCGACAGGCAGCTCACTGTGACCTTCTCCTTGTTCAGCCTGGTGATATTAACTATCAGTTGTATCTAAATTGTATAATGCATCTTTGAGCTTTTCTCCCTGGGCCTCCACTGAAAATGGGTCAATTCAGCCCAGTGGACTTCTCCGGTAATCAAAATGCAAATAAATAAATAGACACAAGAATAAAGTTGCTGAAAGACATGTTAAGGATGGTCTTATGAGAAGGAAAAAGTTCTACTTCAAATTCATTTTCTGATTAAATCGGTTTTCTAAACTGTCAAGTGTTTAAGTCAATCAAAATAATAGTCCTTAACCAGCTGTGAGTTAAAATGATTGACAGAGACTCGAAGGACATATTGGAACTGCAAAATGAAAAAAAAGAGCACAAACCTTTATGTTTTGGTCAGATATGGTTCACGATATTGGGATAATGGTAACAAACTGATAAATATCCTATATGTTCCACAAAAATTATGTGAAAGAAGAAACTATTTCACATGAGATTTGACACAGACACAATATTGACTTATTTCACTTTGAAAAGATTTTCATTATTTGATTTGTGTAAACCATTACTTAAAGTGGACAGTGCAGTGGTGCAGTGGTTAGCATTGCTACCTCACAGTAAGAGGTTCTCCGGTTCGATTCTTGGCTGGGGTGCCTTTTGTGTGGAGTTTGCATGTCCTCCCTGTGCTCATGTGCATTTCCTCTGGTTGCTCTACATTCCAAGGACATTCAGTAGGTGGACTGGACACTCTAATTTGGCCGTGAGTGTGTGGAACACTCTCTGAGGATGGTAGGGTGCTGGACTAGCAACCTGTCCCTATAAGAGCATAACTGCTATAGAAACAACAAATGCCTGGATGGGTGTTTGTTGTCTGGTGTGCTGAATGGCACAAATAGAATAGAGAGAGAGATAGGGTCAGTTACTTAATGTATCCAAAGGTGAATAAAATGAGACACTTCATCCACTTCAGTCATTATGTTCCTTAAACGTACAATCCCAGAGTCTAAAATTCTGACCTAAAGAAAGTTGTCCTGATACCTACCAGTTGTCACCACCCACTTACCATATCATCATCAACCCTACGCCTGGTATCAATTTACTTTATGCAGTCCTGTTGGGTTTGTATTAGTGTAGTACCTCATAGGCTGTTCTGAGTAGATGTGGGTGTGGTTGAGTGATTGATGGGGGAAAGGGGTGTGTTGCCATATAGGAAACGTGCATGATTGACAGCCATGCAGATGCAGCATGAGTATTCATTGTCTATTCGAACTTTACCCATTCCTCAATGTAGTGCAATCTCAGAGTTGGTATATATAATTTGGGGAGTGTGGAGTGTGCAGCCCCCCCACATGGAAAGATGCATGGGGTCTTGGCCCCCCGCAAAAACAAAGGAAAAAATAATAGCACTACAACTTTAAATATTATTTTTTCTTTCATTTTTGCAGGAGGGCAAGCCTGCCTGCACCCCCCATGTGGGGGGGTTGCAGCTCCCACAACCCCTGGTTATTGAATATATCAACTCAAACATTGCACTACATTTAGGAAAAGGGTAAACTACAAATAGGCAATGAATATTCATGTCACCATCGGTATGAATATTACTTACATTTACTAAGACGACACTGACTGTTGGACAGTGGGCGGGACTTAGGTGGGACTTACTACTGTGCATCCTGCAAGTTACTACACTAATACAAAGCCACCCTGTTTTCATTCCCTTTGGTGAACACAATTAACAATATTCATTTCCTTTGAAAGCTTTCATTTCCTGATCCCTGGGAAACAATAAAGTTATTACATTTTTGTGTGTGTTTGTAGGGAGATGGTTAGGCAAGACTCTCAGTGTTTACTTTTTATGAATTCGTCAAAAAAAATGTATTTGTGCAGCTCTTTATTTCCCTTATTTATTCTGCATAGCGTAACTGCAAGGAATATAGTCAAAAGAGCACAGTTTAGTGAATTCATACTAAATCTTAACAGTCTATTGACGTATTCCCCTTACTCTGTAGTAAAGCAATCCCAGAATTAGTATGTTTAACTATCACAGGTTGCTGCACTGTAAACCCCCATTGTAACAGTAAGATTTGGACTTCATTGTATAAAATGAATCTATTGCTTACATCGCATATATGTCCTTGTACAGAAGGTCAGATAACCATCACATTTGGTTAGTATTCAGAGAATGAAAAACAAAACATGAAAAAAAAAGACCACTTCTACTGTTGTTCAAAACTTGCATCATTCTGATGATTTCTATAGAGCAAGTGACAGTCATGCATAACATTATAGACTTAGCTAGCATTCAGAAATCTGCACATAATAAAATATAAAATGAAATGAGCTAGCGTTCAGAAATCCAAGCAAAATAAAATATGAAATGAAACGAGCAGAAAACTATGTTTACTAACATTTTAGATTTGCACTGCTCATATGCTTTCCTGCAAGGTCAAAGCAAGTGAGGTCATAAAATTCCTAAAAGGCTACTTTTCTCTGAGAATAAAAAGTTCAGGTGAAACTAATGAATGACTTAAGTGAGAGCTGTTGTGAGCACAACTGAAGTTTCAGATGGAATTTGACTAAGACCATTGAAACTTTCTGTAAGCACCACTCCCCCAACCCCCGCAGCCAAAACTGGGACATACTCAGAAGGCCAGTCTAAAAATGTAAACAAAGACCAGAATGAAAACAAAACATCTCTGGGACTGTCCCTTTAAACTATTTTTTCAGGATAAAGGATTCATGATATCTTTATGTCTGGTAAACGATCATATAGCTGTAAGTCAGAAATTTCGCACACTTACATTAAACAGTATGCTGCTGGTGCAAAACAAGACTATGACCTATCTGCTTGAGTGCAGAACACTCTGCAACAACTTATCACCTTTGCAAATGTTGAGAGATGATTCAGGACAGAATTGTTTCTTCTTTTTTTTCAGTGGTACTTCATGCTGAGCTTATACCAATGTTCAAGCTTTTTGGTAAATTGCTCAACAAAACAGTAGCTTTAAATGTATGGATTAGTACTAAGCTAACTACCCTTGTGAACCATTTTAAGCCTAACCAGTTAACCTATGTGGGAATCAAACCCTGCACCCTGTGCCGCTAAATAAAATATCTTAACCATTATGCCAGTCTTAACCTGGAAGGCTTTAAAATGACAAAACAACTAATGTTATCTTCACTTTGTTTTTGGAAATTCTACAAGTGCAAAATCCAAGAGGCAAGCATGAAGATCAGTAAGAATCTATTATGAAATCAGCTGACAGTCCCAGATCTTATATTACTGAGATATAGCAAAAGGCTTTTGTATAAGTCAGATCTGACATTATTGCAAATCAGTGAAACAGCACTACCTGTGGAAGGCCATATCAGTGGCTTGAGGCTGGGTAGTTGATGTTTACATTTGACAGAATGGTTAATGTATTTACCTTACAGACACAAGGTACTCGGTTTGCTGTTCATCTTTAGGAAGAATGGTTAGGTTTAAAAAAGGCCCCTTGATCTGTTTGCCTAGTACCCTATTACTAGAAAACCTTTTAACACCTACTCAGCATGGTTTTCGACAGAACCATAGTACTTCCACCACTCTCATTGCTTTTACCAATTCAGTTGCGTAGTCTAGAGACAATAATAAACTAGTATCTTGTCTATACCTGGACTTATCCAAGGCACTTGATACTGTGTCTCATCCTTTGCTCATTTCTAAAGTAACAGAACTTAATCTGTTCCCATCCACTATCTCTGGGTTCAGCAGCTACCTGTCCAATAGGCAACAATCTGTTAGATGGCTTTCTACACTGTCCCCTCCTCTGCCAGTCACCAGTGGTGTGCCCCAAGGCTCCATCTTAGGACCTCTTCTATTCAACATTTTTACTAACAATCTTTATAAATCCTACCCCAACTCAACTCTCATCCAATATGCAGATGATTCTACAGTCATCACCTCCTCTGATTATTTCTCAGACCTGCTTTCCAAAACCCAGCAAACTTTCACAAATATTGAGACATGGCTAACCAATAACCAGCTAATACTCAATGCTAAGAAAACTAAACTACTTCTATTTCTGCCTAAATCACACTCTCATAACACCTCAGCCTTCACTATCACTTCGTTAGACACCACTATCAATGCTGAATCCCATACCAAACTACTAGGGGTCATAACTGATGGTAAACTAAAGTTTGACCTTCATATAAATGACTGTATCAAAAATACTAACCAAAAGCTTGGCTTACTATACTGTAACAAAAGATATCTCACACCAGAGGCAAGATGGTTACTCTCTCTTGCTTACCTCCTACCTTGTCTCTTCTATGGCTCCCAAATCCTCACTAATCTACAGGCAACCCCACTGAATAAGATGGAAAATACATATCACAAAATAATTTGATTTGCTGACAACACTCAACCTAAATCCTATCACTGTTTGGCTTTGAAAACACTGAACTGGCTTGAGTTCCACAATCAACTTCTTTTCTATCAACTTAATATTATCCACGCCATTCTCTACAAACCCTCCTTCTGCTCTAACATTTCCAACATCTTAAATTACTACCTCCCAACCAGAAAACTTAGAAGCACCAACCAAAACCTCCTTGACATCTATAAACCTAAAAAATCAATTGGTGAAACCCTCTACAATTATCTTCCCTCTATCACTGGAATAAGCTACCTTTAACAATCAGATCTATTACACAGCACCTCCTATTTAAAATCGCCCTAAAAGTCCATTTTACAAATACCTGGACTTGCTCCTGTACACAACCACTGTGAACTTAATCACCTGACCCTCTTTGTATACATCCTCTTCTCAATTTGTATGTATTTCTCGCTACAGAACTCTAGCTCCTAATACCTTTTTCACTCAATTTCTCCACTACTCATATTTACTCCCCCCCTTCTTTTCCTACTTAGCTTACTCCCCTTTCTCAGATTTCACTTGATTCTAACTACTACTACTCGCCTCTCTTATTTACAAATTTTAAAACAGCTCTAATTTTCCCTCTTTTATCCACCTGCTCTCTCTATCAACTTCCCCTCTGCTCCTGATTACTGATGTACATGCTTGTGCCTGTAAGAACTACGATTTGATATACAGTACCTCTATACTCTCTTCTTAAACTCTGAGTTAAGTGTCATTACCTCCCCTCTATATGGAGAAGTCCTTATGTATTGGAGATATATGAAAAACTTAATGTTTGGTTTTATTGCCTTTTTTTGTAAATAACACCTTTAAACTCTCATCTTACAATTGTAAATCCAAGCATTATAATGCATGTTTATATTACCTCATGCATACTGTATTGTTTGTAAACATTTTTATGGTGTATGTAATACTTTGCAGAGCTTTCCTCCCCGGGCCTCTGCTGAAAAAGGGTGCAAGCTCAGTCAGACATTCCCGGTCAACAAATATCAACTAAATAAATAAATATGTATGATTCTATGAATGTATAAGAATGAGATAATCAAAAGAGATAAGCAGTTTCAGGAGATGACACAATCACCAGAAAAACAGACTGCTCAAGACCTGTAAGGTTATGCTGAATGTGACATTATACCTGACAATGACTCTCAAAACCTTCCCAATCACAGGGATGACTGTCCACTGAAACATTACTGTTGTTTCTACCAGATGTAACTAACAACCCACTATCAAGATGGCATGACTGCACAAACTGTTAAAGACTGAATTCAACTGCCATATGCATAAATACTAAATATCATATGACTGTATACAAAATGTGTTTTAAAAATAGTATGTCACATGAAAATACTAGAGTAATAAATTATACTTTCTGAATTCAGTAAAGTAAAGTTTAGCTGAAAGGGTGTAATGGATATATATATATATATATATATATATATATATATATATATATATATATATATATATATATTAGTGTGTGTGTGTGTGTGCGTGTGTGTGTGTGTGTGTGTGCATGCGTTTGTGTGTGTGTGATACTGCTCAACCTCGTAGCACAAGAAATCTGGACAAAGCCAAAATTAATGGGGAACAAAGGCCTAAAAATAGGGACAAATTTTAAATATTGCTTGCATAAACTTTGAAAGTTGCAGGAATAAAAGATTTTATGTTATCTTGCATTTTCTGAAAGATATGAAGTCTGAAACTTAAATGGCTGTCAATAAGAACATCACAAGTTTTATGAGGAACAGACTAAAATTATGAGGCAAAAATCTGGACATTCTACGAAAATGTGGACAGTTGAGAGCTATGGTGTGTGTGTGTGTGTGTGTGTGTGTGTGTGTGTGTGTGTGTGTGTGTGCGTGTGTGTGTATGTGTGTGTGTGTATGTATCTATCTATCTAAAGATATATATATATATATATATATATATATATATATATATATATATATATATATATATATATATATATAAAAAACACATATCTACAGATCTTGGGGCATGACATTTACATATTGATTTATTTATTTATTGACATTTGATTACTGAGAAAGTCTGACTGGGTAGAAGCCGATTTTCAGAGGAGGCACAGGAAAAAATTTCCAAATTATTACTAAACATTTTAAAAACAATAATTTTACAATCTTCAAAAACAAAACAAAAGCACATGCAGTTTAAATAATTATAATTACACATAATATAAAAACTGGTTAAGAACTGGTGCAAGGTATATGACAATCATTTAATATTTAGAGAGGCTTTAGACAGTTTGTACAGAAATTAAATGTAAGTTAGTCTAATACAAACATGAACTGCAATATGAAGTAACTGAAAAATAAATGTATGTCATATTTAGAGTGAAAGTCAGGGAAGAGACTTAGATACTGGTAAGGAAGTAAGTGAACAAAGAAGAGTAAGTCGGTATAAGAAATGCAAACTACTTGTTCACATTTAGGGATATAGTTTATACTGGTTTTGAACAAGAACAGAGCCAGATTTTAGCTAAGAAGTCTTTCAGAGTGGTTTTGAAAGATGCAAGGGAGGGTATAGATTTGATGGATACAGATAAGATGTTCCAGGCCTTAGCAACCTTGCACAAGTACTGGTAATGCCCAGCAGATTTGCTAAGTTTGTAGACGGACAGGAGTTATTGGTCACAGCATCCCCATGACTGACTGGGAACATAGTTGTCTAGAATGTTCTTTAGTGCTGAACAGGCAGATGGATGCTGGATCATACTATAGTTGGTAAGACGTTGTCTGTATGTTAGTTGATGTGACAGTTCTAACCAATTAAGGTTTTTCAGTGATATACCATGGTGGGTTCTGAAAGGGGTATGTGCTGCAAATTTAGCAACTTTGTTATAGCATTGTTCACGTTTTAATTTTTGTGAAGCCTGGGAGTTACTAAGGTAGGAGTGCCATATAGAGGAGTGAAGAGGAGATAAGTAGTGGCAAGTGTAGTTTTAGTTGCATCTGTGAGAACGTTTTTGGCTCTGAAAATCATCCCTAGTTTTTGATGAGTTTTTCTTAAACAATTTTGTATATGCAGGTGAAATGTAAAAGTATCATCCACTATAACCCCTAATAATTTGCTATGAGAAGTGACTTCAGTGCTTGTATTATCAAGAGACAGGACTTTAAATTTTTTTTTCATGATAGAGGGATTTGGGGAAAAAAGTAGTAGTTTTATCATTTTTGGATTGCGCATGAGTTGTGAGAAACAAAGCCATGTTTCAGTGGCTGTTAAAGCTTCCTGAGTAATTTTTTTGGAGGTGTACCATATTGTCAGATGTACAAATTAGAGTGGAATCATATGCGTATTGTATTAGGGTGGACTGTTGTGTGGAAATATAGAGAGCGTTGGTGAAAATATTAAAGAGGAGGGGACCAAGGACAGACCCTTGTGGTACACTGGTGGTGACTGGGAGATAAAGAAAGAATACTGGGTGCCATTTTACTGCTGATACCTATTGGACAGGTAGCTTCTGAACCACAGAAGGGAAGGCTGAGAGAGAGAAATAGTGAGGACATTTGAAGTAGACGTTTGTTGTGACAACCTGTATCAAAGGCTTTAGACAAGTCAAGAAATAAGGATGAGACTACTTTGCCATTGTCTCTGGATTTATTGACAGTATCTATACATGACATGATGGTGGCCACTGCCAATCTATATATACTTTTCGAGACTCTCTTCCCTAACAAGTCTTACAAAACAGAAATAACACCATCAGATACTGTCTATAGACTGCTACACTTTTCTACTATGACTCAATCACACAAGGATTCAGACAAAAGAACTTTCAGTCAATTGTGTTCAGCTATTTGTGTTTCATAAAAATGAGTATTCAAAGTATGTAGCCCTATACACACACACACATATATATATATATATATATATATATATATATATATATATATATATATATATATATATATATATATACTAAATCTCTCTCTCTCTCTATATATATATATATATATATATATTAATATATATATTTTGGTTCTATGTTAGATGAACGAATGATCAAAATGTCGAATACAACATGCTCAACCACTTTGATCAAACGCTCATCTAATCAAACCCTTAAAATAATGAAAACTAGAGTTCCAAAAAGTTTCATTTGTCCCACACCTTCCCTACATTAACATGCAACATACCAACATACAACTAATACATATAAACCCATATATTCCCACATCACTCAACAACTTTCAAACCTAAACACACTCTTCTACTTTTAAAAGAAAGTGGGAGGCTTTGCCCCCAACACCCCCCCCCAACTATATATACCAACTCCAAGATCGCTCTACATTGGGAAAAGGGCAATTACCTGGTAATCGCAACATACACACAGAAGTACGGAATTCACTTAACTAGCCATTCCAGACAGTGTAGCGTCCTTATGTCACAAGCTATACTCACCACCATGGCCAACTAAAACTTTTCGGAACTCCGGTTTTCGTCTTTTTCAGTATTCGATCAGATGAACGATTGATCAAAGTGAGTCGAGTATGCTGTACTCAACATTCTGGTCATTCTTTCATCTAATAGAAACCCTATAGTTTATATATAAATATATACACAGACACATGCACACACACACACAGACACACACACACACACACACACACACACACACACACACACACACACACACACACACACACACATGATTCCCCTCTAAAAAGTAGAAAGTAAAAATCATGAATGAAGGCAAATATATTTCCTCCCTGTTTATATATATATATATATATATAAAATGAGAAAAAAGAGTGGGATCAGCTGTTAGTCACACTGGCTACTGAGTCTCTCTACACCAATATCCTGCAGAGTGAGGGTATACAACATATAAGGGCCTTTCTGGATAAATATTTAGCCTTTTCAAATGTTAAAATAGACACCATTTGTACCCTGATTTTAACAGTAGTTCAAGTGAATTTGTTCCATTTTAATGGAACTATTTACCAGCAAGTTAAGGGGTGGCAATGGGATCTAAAATGGCCCCTGCATATGTGAATCTAGTTTTGCGTGCTTGGGAAACAGATTATCTTGTGTTTTTACCTGGTTTTCAGCATACAAGATTGTATAAGTGTTATATTGATGATATTTGTTTGGCAAAGTACTAAATGGACTTGGATGCTTTTATTGCATCCCTCTCTGATAGTATTCCTTTCCTAAAATTTAAGCTTTCAGATTGCAGCATGACTTTTCAATTTTTGGATACTGAAATCACATTGAAAACTTCTACACTTAGCTGGCTTTCTAACATTTTCAGTAAAGAAACATATCAGAACAACTACCTGGACTTTACTAGTCAACATCTGTTTTCTTATGAAAAAGAATATTGCTAGGGGTCAGTTCATAAGACTGTCATGGATTATTAGTGATGAAGACACTTTTGTTAGGGAATGCCACTTCTTCAGCACATTGCTTGTTAACAGAAACTACCCTACACACTTAACAGAACAGATTTTCAATGAAGTTAGCCAATCCAGATGAACTAAGTTCCATCCAATTCTGAAGCACAGATTCCAGCCAGACTCCAATCAACAAGAATGGTCAGACCAAACACACCCCAACAACCAGTCACACTGCCAATATTAACCGATCCCTCACACTAACCAATCACAATGCCAGGTGGTACCAGACCCATACTATATCCAGTGACAATGATGTTGTGGACCAAACCCTCAGTTTTCCATTACTGATTTCTTTGGACATGGCACCTATTAGAAACATTATTTCTCGCAACTGGAATATTATTAACAGCAGCAAGGAAGTGGCTGTGAGTGTGGGTAAAGTTCCTATTTTTTCAAATAAAAAAACTAAGTCATTAAGGGCTTCCTTTGAATCCTTGGACATTCTTTTTCTGATTGTTCCTATAGAAGTGATAAACACAACCTCAGGCATGTTTGGTGTGGCACTTGCATAGCATGTAATTATGTTCAGACAGAAACAGACTACTTTTTTAAGCATTGTGATAAAAGGATAGTGTTCAAAGATTTTTATGATTGTCACAGTATTAATGTTGTTTATGCAGCAGTATGTGTGACCTGCACAAGTTCTTATATTGGTAAGACATCATGAAGATTATCAGACAGAATTAAAGAACAATGTGCTCCAATACGCAATAAGGACTTAAAAATGTTTTAAGTAAACATAGCCTACTATGTCAAGGCTTCTTACAATTTAAGTTCTTTGTACTGGAAATTCACTGGGGACTATGACACTTTGTTAGAGTTCTGTGAACTAAATGGCAATTGATGTTAAATGCAGAGAATTACCCAGGTCTAAACGAGAACATAAATATAAAATGTGCATTACATTGGCTCAGTTAATCTCTGAGCCATGATCTTATCATTCATTTACATTGGGAACCTTGTATGTTTCTGTTTGAAATTCAAATTTACATGCTAAGTATTGGTTGCTGATTTTTATTACCTCTAGTGTCGGTCACTGATAAGCATTTACAGTAAATGTTTTTTTACCTTAAGAATTCCTTTGTGTTGTTGGCTGCTGTGAGTGTGTTAGGTATTCTATTTATTTGACTTCCACACTGTTTTTTTTTATTATTTAGTTTTTCTTTTTTTTTTTCTCAAAACATTTTTTTATTTTTCAAATACATTTGAATGAATTCCATAGTATTTATACATAACATCTTAAATAACTATGGACACTATTTACATTAGCTTGACACTATAACAGATCTTAATGTATACAGTTAAGTTATAAGTATGTCCAATCCATTATCAGAGTGACTGATCAATTATGATATAGTGTCAATTAACGATAAGACATTTCCCCAAGGGTTGTTGAAAAATGGCTTTGGATAAATTATTAGTTCTTTAATTTAAATTTCCAATAATGCTATGGTCTTCAGTAGGCTGTACAAATCTTCCAAAGTTGGTATTGTGTTTATATTCCATCTTATTGTTATACACTTCCTTGAAATTGCAATTATAGTCCATACTAGATATGTTTGGCCTATTCAAATGAGGACCTTCATTCACATTTAATGATGCAAGAGCTTTAGTTAAATAAAATGATTCATTAAATAAAGCTTGAAGAAAGTTATTAATACCATTCCAAAATGGCTTAATTTTAACACAATCAAAGAAAATGTGGTTCCAGTATGCACTATGTACTTGCTCATATCTACAACATATTCCTTTTATGGAATAACTAATTTTATTGATTCTGTCTGGGGTTAAGAATGCTCTGTGCAAGCATTTCCAATTAAAAACTTTCCAGTATTGTGTAAAGGATGTATATTTTATCGATAATAAGATATATTTTTTAATATCTTCAGTTAACTGTATTGAATGTCCTTTTGTTATATATTTCTAATATGAGGTTTTGGGTGTTGTTTTATAGTTTATCGATATTTTGTAAGATTTTGAAATACTGTTTCCCATGTCAAAGTCATTATATATTATTTCATGTATGTATTTCGGAAATGTAGGTACTTCTTTAAATGAAGAATTGTTAATTATTCTACTTAAATCTTGTGAATATGACAGAATGCTTTGTAAAGTTGGCTAGTCCTGTTGTGGAATTTTGTATGTTGTTTTTATTTCTTGCACATCTAAAACTTTTAGTTCTTTGATACATTGGAGCCAACAAACAAATCCTTTCTGTTCCCAGTAATTAATCATTTCTCTATATATTTTATGTGGAAAGTTCTTTGTGACTATAAATGGTGTTAAAAGATCAAACCAGATTTTTAAATCGATATTTGAATTAATAATTTTCCTAAATAAGTCAATGTAATAATTAATCATATGAGTTTTAGTGGGTTTAGTTATGTTATATTGCATACTAATGCATATGTGCCATGGAAAATTGTTTTTATCTATTTGAATTGTTTTTGTAACTCAAATTCATTTATTGATATTACAGTTAGCAATTCTTTCCAGTTTGCAGAGTAATTTGGAGTTATCCAATCTGAGATTGTTTTAGATATTGATGCTTTTATATATGTTTCTATAGCAGGAAAGTTTAATCCTCCCTATTTCCATGGTCTGATGTGATATATTAAAGTTATTCTGTTTCTTTTGGGAAACCATAAAAATTTTATTAGACATGAATTTATTTATTTAAGTATATTCCTTTCTGGTAACAGTTGTATTGCAAGGCTATATATAGGATCTTGGGCAGTAAAACCATTTTTATTAACTGTAGTCTATCTTCAAATGTTAATATTATTTTGTTCCATTTTTCCACAGAGATTTTAATTGTATTGAGATTATTGTAGTGTTTTGAGACTAATTCATTATTATCCTTGCATAACTCAATTCCTAGATAGTTTAAGGTAGATTCGTGTTTACCTATGATGTGATCCCACTTAGTCTGCAGTTCTTTTTTTATTTAAAAATAAAAAAATGATTTTGATTTATTGAAATGGAGTCATGAAGTCATGTGAAATGTGTCAATTTATATAGCTAATTCTTCTAATGTCTCTTTTGTATTAGATAATGTTAGTAATATGTCATCAGCAAATAGCATTACTTTAGAATTGTATTGTTCATAAACATCTATTCCTTTGATTTTTATATTGTTATAAATTGAATCTGCCAATATTTCAATAGCCAGACCAAATAGAATCAGTGACATGGGACATCCTTGTTTAGTGCCTTTTGTTATATGTATAGATTCAGAGGTAAAAGGACCTGACTTGACATATGCTAAATTATTTGTATATATATTCTTTAGGAGATGAACAAAGGATGCAGAAAATTCAAATAGCATTAGGATTTTGAATAAATAGTACCAATTTAGGGAATCAAAGGCTTTCTTTATATCTATGCCAACTATGAGTGTTTCTATATTTTCTTTATCTGGCTACTGAGACTTGTCTGCATATATCAACTGGACACAAGCTGATTTAAGTATACTTTTCTCTGCACTTATTTAAGATTTGATTCAGTAAATATTGTGTGCCTTTGATTCAGTAAATATTGTGTGTCTCTGTCTATCTGCAGTTAACTGTCTGAAGTGTGAAAAAGTGTAGCCACCTGGGCTCATTGAAAGTTGTTAGACTGCTTTGAAATTTCTGTGTTAGTGTTAGCCTGGGGGGTTCTGCTTGCATTAAAATCTGTGTTGGTTACATTTCTAATAATCATTTTAATCAGAGTTGCTGGCTACTGAGACTTGTCTGCATATATCAACTGGACACAAGCTGATTTAAGTATACTTTTCTCTGCACTTATTTAAGATTTGATTCAGTAAATATTGTGTGTCTTTGATTCAGTAAATATTTGTGTCTCTGTCTATCTGCAGTTATTTCCCCACCCCCCGTCCCTGTTTCCTGTTGTGGTGTTAATCTTGGTGGCTTTGGAATTGCCCGCCCCTGCTGTAAATCTGTTTTTACACATCCTCCTGGACCCATCTTATTTGCTCACTCAGCTGAGTACAGTGAGATCATATTTTGATTTCAGATACTCCTACCAGTCCCATCTCCTCTGCTGTGTACAGAGAGAGCACTTGGAAAGGACATTCCCCTATAGCATCGTAATCTGTTCTGTTTCATCCCTCTACAAAAACAAAAAAAAAAATTCCACTTCAACTGCTTTACTGTATTTGTGCTTCTTCCTACTTTATTACCTTATTTTGCTTTTGCCTTTTCTTAAAAGTACTCAATTGAATTTATTCTGCTGCCTTTATTACTGCTTGTTAGTAGCCTGATTAAATTGTAACTGTTATTCTAAGGCCTTTGGTTTAAGCACTTAGGATTCAAACAGTTATTTTACATTAAGAAGGTTTGTGGTCTGCACTGTTGTGGCAGGCAGGACAGGTAGCGTACATCCTTCTAAGTTGGGAACTGCTGATTGAAGGCTCAGTGTCTGTTATTTTAAATGTGTATTAGTTCTGGGTTAAGCACTTGGGCTTCAGGCCAGTTATTTTACATTAATAAGGTTTGTGGTCTGCACTCTTGTGGGAGGAGAGGCTAGATTCTGCCCTTCTGAGCTGGGAATTTCTGGTTAAAGGTTTATTGCGCATGCTTACTTGAACTGTTTCTTTATGAAATCGCTACACCTTGTTTGCTGTAGCATAGACTAGATTCAGGCCTGGTGGATCTAGCTTTGTTTGTATAACTTGTGCACTGATCCAGGCCATCTTTTTTGGAGAAGGTTTCTCTGTACCCTAGTGGCAGGAGTCTGCAGTTAGAACTTGTCTGATTGAAGACTGCTGGAAAAGGGCTCGGTTTTGAGCTTTCTAACTGGTTAATTGGATAAAGTGTTATTTTGATTGTATCTGCTCTATTTTCTGAAAAAAAATATACTTGTTTCCCACTTTTCTGAACTAGTATAGTCCAGTTTTCAGGTTATTGCTAAATCCAGGGCTATGTTACATGTTTCTGTGTTGCCCATACCTTACTTGGATAGAAGGAAGTTTCTCTGTTCACCTGTGAGAGAGGGGAGCTTTGAGCAGCCTATCTGTCCCTGGAAGAGTGGTTTCAGCCCAGAAGTTAGTAGCTTATTGGCCATTTTGGGCTAATTTTGATTGTATCTGCTCTATTTTCTGAAAAAAAATAAAATAAAAAAATACTTGTTTACCACCTTTCTGAACTAGTATAGTCCAGTTTTCAGGTTATTGCTGAATCCAGGGCTGTGTTACAAGTTTCTGTGTTGCCCATACCTTACTTGCATAGAAGGAAGTTTCTCTATTCACCTGTGAGAGAGGGGAGCTTTGAGCAGCCTATCTGTCCCTGGAGGAGTGGTTTCAGCCCAGAAGTTAGTAGTTTATTGGCCATTTTGGGCTAATTTCTATCTCTTTCACTTCCCTGCTATAAAAACCACATTTGCGCAGTTTTTGTGCTTGTATTCCGCTCAGCAAGTGCCTTTGAGGTGTTCTGCAGAGTCTACAGCAGCAGAGAGACAAAAGAGAGAATTTGGAGTGATTACGTTTCATTTTTCTGCTTTTCTTGCTGTCTTAACTAATTCCGCCTAAAACGCCAGTTTTTTTAGCAAATCTGTGATTTAAAAAGTTTGTTATTGCTACATATTGTACTTATTTGCTGCCTGCACTTGAAGTAAGTAATTTTTGTGTTTGAATAATCTGTTTAACTGTTGTAGGCTACACACTAAAGTGAGATAGCCTTTTCTGTGCATTTAAAGTGTTGTTTTGATTGCATCTGCTCTATTTTCTGAAAAAAAAAAAAAAAAATATATATATATATATATATATATATATATATATATATATATATATATACTTGTTTCCCTCCTTTCTGAAATAGTATACTCCAGTTTTCAGGTTATTGCTGAATTCAGGGCTGTGTTACATGTTTATGTGTTTCCCATACCTTACTTGGATAGAAGGAAGTTTCTCTGTTCACCTGTGAGAGAGGGGAGCTTTGAGCAGCCTATCTGTCCCTGGAGGAGTGGTTTCAGCCCAGACGTTAGTAGTTTACTGGCCATTTTAAGCTAATTTTGATTGTATCTGCTCTATTTTCTGAAAAAATATATATACTTTTTCCCGCCTTTCTTTAATAGTACAGACCATTTTTCAGGTTATTGCTCCATCCAGGGCTGTGTTACAAGTTTCTGTGTTGCCCATACCTTACTTGGATAGAATGAAGTTTCTCTGTTCACCTGTGAGAGAGGGGAGCTTTGAGCAGCCTATCTGTCCCTGGAGGAGTGGTTTCAGCCCAGAAGTTAGTAGTTTATCGGCCATTTTGGGCTAATTTCTATCTCTTTCACTTCCCTGCTATAAAAAACGTATTGGTGCGGTTTTTCACACCGTGCAGTGCTGGTTAGCTAGAGTTAAACTATTCTCGGCTCCACAAAGTGTACTCTTCAATTTTTCCCTTGGAACTAGACAAACCTTCAACTTTAGCACTCAAACCATTCATTTCACAGTCAAGCACTTGCTTAAAACTCATAGCAAAAACTAATTAACCATAGCACTAGACCCCCCCTATACTGTCCAGAAGGACAAGACTCTCTATTCGTCCACACCAGTGAATCAGAAAAACAGCTTACTCTACCTATTCAGGCATGTCCAAAGGGCAGCTTCTGGCATACTCTCCAGTTCAACTGGTGAATCTGGGCATTTTGAGGCAATGTTACAACTGCCTCATGTACACAGACAACCCTCTCCTCCTACCACCAAACACTAGTATATGCAAGAGATGCAATTATACAGCTAAACTGGAGGCAAAGCTCTCTCAACCCAAGACTGGAACTGACAGTCAAGAGGAGAAGGCTAATACTTGCAACACACCACCAGTCTCACATAGACCTAATAAACCAACACCGGCAAATAACACACATGAATACATGAAAATATACTCAGAGGCTCTAAATAAAAATCTGAAAAAGCAACAGAGACCTCCGAAGCAGACATCCAAGTAACCTCCAGACCCCATCACCAACCATAAAACACATGCTTCACATAGTGTGCCACGCAATCACAGCCCTTAAGGCAAAATAACATACCCAACACACTAATAATAAGCGACTCTATAGTCAAGCACACTGCTGTCCCACTAACTAGGCTGGACAAGGAGAAGGTTACAGTTAGCTGCCTGTCAGGTGCCAGGATCCGCCACATAACACAAGCACTCAGGTCACTCCAGAACAAGTACAAATACGACTCTGTCATTGTCCATGTGGTGTCAATGACCTCAGACGTACCTCCCTGGACTACATGAAAAGAGACATGGAAGAACTCTCTGATCATGTAGCCCAGGCCGGTATGACCCTGACCTTGAGTAGCATCCTGCCCTCACCAAGAATGATGCCACAGTATAAAGAAAAAAATATCAATTTCAACAATGGGCTAAGTTTCTGCTGTCATTCAAAGGGGATCCAGTATCTGTCGGCCTGGGATGACATGCTTGACAAGCCACGTATCTTCACAAGAGATGGCTTGCACCTGTCACCCTTAGGCTTTTGAATACTGGGCAAGGCTCTTGCCGCCCCCATAGTGCCTTTTTTAGGCAAGGCTCACAAGATAAACCCACCACCATAAATAGCACAAGTAACCAAAAACTGAGGGTAATGCTACTCAACGCCAGAAGTCTAAACATCAAAATGCATGCACTCGAGACACTCCTCAGTATGGAGTGCAGTAACAGAAACCTGGTTTTAGGCTTCTGAGAGCACCCCAGCACTACTAGGCTACAACTCATATCATACCTTTTGGTCACAGAACCAGGACCAAAACATAAAAGGCGGGGGTGTGTCCATATTCATCAAGGATACCCACACCACCAGGTTAGTGGTACAGCACAATGCATCAGAGATCATCCATGTGCAACTAACAACGGCAAAACTGCAATCCAAATTGTAGCTTGCTACAGATCACCCACCATGACCCAGGACCCCCATTCCACATTTCTGGAGACACTGGGAAATATGAATGTCCTACTAAACACTCTGATGCTGGGTGATTTCAATTACCCAAACATAAACTGGGAGAACTACTCAAGTACTAACTTCCTTGCCCAATGCTTCCTAGAATTTATAAACTCGAATGCCCTGGATCAATTTGTCAACACTCCCACCAGAGGGAACAACATATTGGACCTGGTCATCACCAACATGGGCGACCAGTGTTCCACACTGGAGGTCAACCCCTTGCTGGTTAGATCAGACGATAGACTAATCACTTTGGATATCCACATTCCTCCCCCACCCCCAATCAAGGAAACCACCATGAAAAACTTTTCAAAAGCAAACTTCACTTTACTTAAGACCAAGGTGGAAAGGTTTACAGCCCCCATGCTAAAGGACAATGCTGTCCAAGCTGCTGAAACCTTTACAAAGACCCTCTATGAGCATCTGCAGGAATGCATGGATCATGCTATCCCAAGTAAAACCAAGACTCACTCCTTTAAGAAAAGGAAACCAGTCTGGTGGACCCCTGCCATAAACAAGCTATACAACAGAAGGAGGAAACTAGTACAGAAAAGAGTAAAATCCCAAGAAGGAAAGACATCCCTGATCAGTATCAGCAAGAAACTACGATCCCTCATTAAATCATCCAAGGCTAGTTTCGAAAGAAAAATTGCCAATGACTCCAAAGATAACCACAAAGCATTCTTTAGCTATGTCAAGAACCTAAGTGGAAACTCTCAGATCTGCTCTGAGTTAGTGCAGAATGGCACAAAATACACTGAACTGACTGATATTGCCAACATTCTGGCAGACAGGTTTAGTGCAAACTTCACCCCCTCTCACCCCCTAAAGGGCCCATAACCATACCAGAAGAATGTAGGGCCCCATCAATCACCGACACACAGGTTAAAACAACCCTATCCAAAGCCAAAAACACAGCTTCAGTGGGACTGGATGGTGTCCCAGGCTGTGTCTTACAAGAGCTCCAAAATGATCTAACCCTTCACCTAAACAAACTGTTCAAACTCAGCCTCTCTACAGGCTACATACCCACAGAGTGGTGCACAGCAACAGTTATCCCACTCCACAAAGGTGGAGCCACAACAGACCCTGGGAACTATCGCCCTATAAGCCTGACTAGCCTGGTCTGCAAGGCTGTGGAGCACATCATCATGGAACTCATTAATAGAGACACTGGGAACCTCCAAAGCTTGGACCCTACCCAGTTTGGCTTTCTTAAGGGCAGATCATGCCTCCTAAATCTGGTGGACTTCTTTGAGGCAGTTACCAAGGCATTAGACGAGGGAAAGGAGGTCCACACAGCCTACCTAGACCTTACAAAGGCTTTTGACACCATTCCCCATTCTAGTATTATAGACAAGCTCACAAGCTTGAACATAAACCCCTATGTCACGAGATGGGTTGCCAACTGGCTCATGGATAGAACCCACATGGTGAGAGGTGCAGGCTCTATGTCCAACTCTCAACCGGTTACAAGTGGCGTCCCCCAGGGCTCAATCCTCAGACCCCTCCTGTTCGGTATATACTTCTCAGAGGTACAGGAAAGCATAAGAGGACTATGGCTAACCAAGTTCACAGATGACTAAAAACTAGGGGCCATAATTGATTCTCCAGCTGATACAGACACCCCCCCAGAAGGGTCTCACTAAGACAGATACCTGGTGTCAAAATCATGGCCTCAAGCTAAATGCCAAAAAGTGCATAGTCATCCCCTTTGGAAAAAATAAAGTAACTGTGAACTACCACATAGGTGGTAGTCCCCTAAATACAGAAAATGTAATAAGGGATCTGGGTACCCAAGTAGATAGTAATCTCTCCTTTGATAACCATATTGCCAAGGTGGTTAGAAAATCCTTCTATGTGGCCCACCTAATTACAAAAGGGTTTGCATCTAGAACAAAAGAGGTTATTGCGCCTCTGTACTCATCATTCATTAGACCCATCATAGAATACAATGACCCATTTGGGATGTACCTTATAAGACACCTGCAACAGCTGGAAAGACCACAAAAGTACCTCGCCAAGAGGATTACTGGCCTCAAACAGATGCCCTATGCAGCCCGACTCAAGAAACTCCAGCTGTACTTGGTTGCATACCGCTTACTCAGATGTGATCTCTGCCTGACCCACAAGGCCATGTCCAACCCAGAATTGATGGACATGCTCCACTTAAAACAAAACAAATCCCAGAGAACCACAAGCTCTAGAGATATAAACCTCACCACAACAATAAATAGGACATGCTGGAGGGATAGATTCCTGTCCCAGAGACTCCCCGTGCTTTAGAACAGGATTCCAATATACATCAGGCAGAGCCCCTCACTAACACTCTTCAAGAGAAACCTTGATGGGTGGATGGGAAACAGAAAAGTTACCCCGGGGATCACTGCAGTGGCTCTGCTGGACAGCAGTGCAGGGAACTAATGGCTCTGCTTGACAGAGGCACAGGGAACTAATCTAAGGGGGTGGCGAAAGCCAACACATTCTGGCTAGGCTTATAAATGCCCTTGGGCAGATAGCCTAGTACTTACCTATGAACATATGAACCTATAATCTATCACAAATTATCCTTTAAATATTGTCATGGGTGTGTCTATGATATATAAATCCAGTTTGATCATTATTTATTGTTTTAGGTAGTGGTACTTTCATTCTGTTAGTTAATATTGTCATAAATATCTTATAGTCATTATTTAATAATGATATAGGTCTATATGAGGTACAGAGGTTTGGGGATTTGTTTTCCTTTAGAATTGGTGTGATTCCAAAGACAACCACAAGGCATTCTATAACTATGTCAATAATCTAAATGGCAATGCTCAAATCTGCTCTGAGCTAAAACAGAATGGCATTAAATATACTGATCCCAAGGATATTGCCAATATCCTGGCAGATCGATTCAGTGCCAACTTCATCCCCCTCTCACCCCCTAAATGGTCCATCTCAATACTGGAAGATTGCCAAATTCCGGTAATAATGGCCACACAGGTAAAAAACGCACTCTCCAAAGCTAAGAATACAGCATCCATGGGACCAGATGACATTCCGGGCTGTATACTACATGAACTACAATATGAACTGGCACCTCACCTAAGTGTCATGTTTAATCATAGCCTCACCTCAGGTTTCGTGCCCACTGAGTGGCACAGAGCTACAGTTATCCCACTCCACAAGGGGGGATCCACCTTGGATCCCAGAAACTACCGTTCCATCAGTCTGACGAGCCTTATCTGCAAGGCCATGGAGCGTATTATCATGGAACTTATAAACAAAGACGTTGGCAACCTTCAAACACTGGACCCCACCCAGTTTGGGTTCATGAAAGGCCGATCTTGTCTCCTGAACCTGATTGACTTCTTCGAATCAGTCTCCAGAGCCATGGACAAAGGTAAGGTGGTTCACACAGCCTATCTAGACCTTGCCAAGGCCTTTGACACCATCCCCCACTCTGGAATCATAGATAAAGTTACTAAGCTGGGCATTAATCCCTACATCACCCAATGGGTTGCTAACTGGCTTACTGATAGAACCCGCACTGTAAAAGTAGCTGACTCCAAATCCAGCTCCAGACAAGTGACAAGTGAAGTACCTCAGGGTTAAGTCCTGGGACTGCTCTTGTTTGGCATCTACTTCTCTGAAATACAGGCCAACACTAAGGGACTCTGGCTAACAAAGTTCACAGATGACTGCAAACTGGGAGCCATTATTGAATCCCCAAATGATGTGGATACTCTTCAAAAGGGCCTTACAGAAACAGATGCTTGGTGCCAGAGCCATGGGCTCAAGCTCAATGCCAAGAAATGTATAGTTATCCCCTTTGGGAAAAAACATGTACCCGTGAATTACCATATAGGTGGCAGTACACTAAACACCAACAATGTGATAAGAGACTTAGGGACAGAGGTGGACAGTGGTCTCACATTCGATAACCACATCACCACAACAGTCAGGAAATCCTTCTATGTGGCACACCTCATCACTAAGGGCTTTTCATCCAGAAAAAAGGAGGTCATTGTCCCACTGTACTCATCCCTCATTAGACCCATTATAGAATACAACGCCCCATTTGGTATGTACCTCTCAAGTCATCTGCAACAACTGGAAAGGCCACAGAAATACCTCACTAAAAGAATCACAGGCCTAAAGCAGATGCCCTATGCTGACTGCCTTAAAAAACTCCAGCTATACACTGTGGCATATCGTCTACTCAGAGGCGATCTCTGCTTAAGATACAAGGCCATGTTGAACCCAGAGCTGTTGGACATGCTACACTTAAAGAAATCCCAATCCCTCAGAGCCACATGCTCCAGGGATCTAAACCTTGTCATCACAATAAACCAAACATGCTGGAGGGATAGGTTCCTGACCCAGAGACTCCCCAGACTCTGGAATAGATTGCCCATACATGTCAAGCAGAGTGCCTCTTTGGCCCTCTTCAAAAGGAACCTTGACAATTGGATGGGAGAAAGGAAATTCACTCCAGGGATCACATCCATCACCCTTCTAGATAGGGGTCCATGGAAGTAAATAGTGTGGGAAGAAATAGCCAGGGAATTGTTATGGCTAGGCTTGTATAGGCCCTAGGGCTGATAGCTTAGTACCAACCTATGAACCTATAATCTCCTAGAGGGTGGTATTAAAGCTTGTGACTGAATTTCTAATAGAGTTTTATGGAA
Organism: Protopterus annectens; assembly: GCF_019279795.1. Classification (NCBI taxonomy): domain Eukaryota; kingdom Metazoa; phylum Chordata; order Ceratodontiformes; family Protopteridae; genus Protopterus; species Protopterus annectens. The sequence continues at coordinate 1,922,415,615 of NC_056731.1, read as the reverse complement.
GAGGGATAGTATCTTTGAAGGAAAACGTTTATATATTTCTATAATTATACCATCTATACCTGGAGCTTTATTATTTTTACTATCTTTCATTGTATCTGTAATTTCTTTGTAGGATATGGGTGCTTGCAGATCTAGTTTTAAATTTTCTGGTATTTTTTTATATTAGAACATTTTCATCTAGATTTACTTGATCAATATGTATATTTTCTTTTTGGAAATGTTCCATATAGTGATTTCTATAAGCATCAAGTATGTCACCTATATCTGAGACATTTTCCCTTTCTTTTTATGGAAGATACTTTTAATGTTATTAGCTTTTGATTGTATTTTGATTCTTGTGGATAAATTATGTAGGTATTTGGGAGAAGTGGCCAAGGTATTCATTTTTAGTTTTTCTAAAGCTAAACTAGTTGTATGTGTTAGAATTTCATTGTATTTATTGTTTAATACTTCTACTTTCTTTTTTATCTCCAAATGATTTTGATTTTTTTCAGCTTTTACTGACAAAAGTTTGAATTGTAGATCTAATAATTCAGAATCCCATTCTCTTATTTCTTTATACCAAGTTTTAATGAGTCCCATATCATTATTTTATTTATCTCTGTGGTGTAATTAATATCTAAGAGCTGTAATTCAGATAATTACCAGGGTTTGAACTCTTTAATTTTAGTTATATATGCTGGAATTCTGGAGTTAAAGATTAATGGTTTGTACCCATTTTGAAGTTTTAGTATCAATGAATTGTGGTCTGAAAAGGGGCAGGGAGTGATTGAGAAATTAATGATTTTAGAGTGTAAGTCATGGGCAGCAAATATTTTATCTATTCTAGTTTGGGTACCAAATCTGTGATCTTGATGGAAAAACAGTTAAAATTTATCTTCTTTAAATTTGAATGTATCTACAAGATGAAATGATTCTACCCAGTTGTTTAAAGCTTTTGATACAGTAGATGTATGCAGCGGTCTTTTATTTGTATTTTCAAAAATATCAAATATACAGTTAAAATCTCCTCCTAATATTAAGTTGCCTTTCTAATTATTGGAAATTAAATCCAAGTGTTTTTTAACAGTTCCTATTCCAATGCCTGGGAACCAGTATAGATTGGCCAGGGTCCATATTCTGTTATTATATTTAACTATTACTAATGCCATAAGGCCTTCTTTATCTTCATACTTATAAATGATTTCTGGGTTAATCACATTTGTTTTCCATAAAATTGTTACCCCTTTTGTCTTTGTCTTTTAAGTGGATTGCGCCAATATCATATATTCCTTAGGATTCCATTTGTAATTGTCATTTGTTCTGAAATGAGTTTCTTGAAGGAAGACAATTTGTGCTTTGTTCAGTTTTAAATATTTCAATAACTTTGATCTCTTGTTAGGATTGTTTAAGACATTGGTAGTTAAAGATAATAAAGTTAAATCCATCTTAGGTTATTTAGACTATTTTTTGTTTTATTGTGACTATTAAACATTTCATCTGATAACTATAAAGTATATGTTTGAGCTTTTAAAGGAAATTATCGACTTTATACTTTGAGTGTTTACAAATTTACTTGTTAACCTCTGCTATCTCTGAAAAAACAAAAAAACAAAAAAATCTTGCTTTTTTCCCACTTTTCTGAGATTTAAAAAAGTTCAGTTACAGGCTTGCTGTTCTTGAACTGTTTGTAAGTTTCTGTGAGGCCATTTTTTGCTTGGGCTAAAGGAAAGTCTCTCTGTTGATCAGTGGCAGTGAAAAACATTGAGCAGCCTGCCTGCCCCTGTGGGAGTGGTTACTGACTTGAAACTGTAGTTTTATTGGCCATTTTGGGTCAATTCCTAAACTCCTTCATCTTCCTGTCTTAAAACCCTCTTTTGCATGGTTTTGCACGTTTTTGAGCATAGCGCAACAACGGGCAGCGCCGCCTAATTGGATTTAAACTATTCCTGGCTCCACAAAGTCTGCTCTTCACTTTTTCCCTTAGAACTGCTCTATCTCTCAATTTAAACACCATATTCTCATTCGAAGGCCCTTCACTGGTCCAATTAAGTAATCCTACAAATTAGCACTATTAAACCATAAGCACTACTTACTCTTATACTCTCTATGATTACCCTGTCCTCTATTGGTCCATCTTAAATTCAGTTTCCCTATTACTCTAGCATGTCCAAAGGTCAGTCAATGGTTTCCTCCAGTCCAGCTGGTGAATCTGGGAATTTTGAGGCAATGTTACAACTGTCTCATGTACACGGACAACCCTCTCCTCCTCCAAACAGGTTCAAATATATGTGAGAGATGCAACTATTTAGCCAAACTGGAGGCTGAGCTCTCTCATCTCAAAACTGGTGTAACCAGTCAGGAGGAGAAGGTAACCTCACACAACACAATTCCAGTATCACATAGTCCCACCACATCAGCGAACCAAACACATAAATACACAAAAACATACTCGGAGGCTCTAAATAAAAATCTACCTAAGCAACAGAGACCTCCAAAGCAGACATCCAAGCAAACGCTACCTCAAAACAAAACACACACAACACATAACCCACAAAGTCAGTGTGCCAAGCAGCCACAGCCCCTAAGGCTGAATAACACACCTGATGCTCTTGTTATAGGTGACTCTATTGTAAGACACACTGACGTTCCGCTCACCAGGCTGAATAAAGAGAAGGTCATGGTGAGCTGCCTGTTGGATGCTAGGATCCGACACATAACACAAGCACTCAGGTCACTCCAAAGCAAATACAAATATGACTCAGTCATTGTACATGCTGGTGTGAATGACCTGAGACGTACCTCCCTGGACTACATGAAAAGAGACATAGAGGAGCTCTCTGATCATGTAGCCCAGGCTGGTATGACCCTGACCTTGAGCAGCATCTTACCCTCACCTAGAATGATGCCACAGTACAAAGACAAAATGATCGATTTTAACAATTGGCTAAAATTTTGGTGTCATTCAAAGGGGATCCAGTGTCTGTCAGCCTGGGATGACATGCTCGACAAGCCACGTTGCTTCACTAGGGACGGCTTGCACCTGTCACCACTGGGCTTTCGGATATTGGCAAAGGCTCTTGCCACCACCATAGTGCCTTTTTTAGGCAAGGCTCAAAAGTCAAACCCACTCCCATAGACAGCACAAGGAACAAGAAACTAAGGGTAATGCTGCTAAACGCCAAAAGTCTTAACCTCAAGATGCACGCACTCGAAGCTCTCCCCAGTATGGAGAACATCGATATCTGTGCAGTGACAGAAACCTGGTTCAAGGCTCCAGAGAGCACCACAGCACTACTAGGCTATACCTCATATCATGCTTTTCAGCCCCAAAACCCGAACCGAACCACAAAAGGAGGGGGACTTTCCATATTTATCAAGGATATCCACACCTCCAGGTTAGTGGCATTGCACGAAGTATCGGAGACCATCCATGTGCAACTAACAGTGGGCAAGACTGCTTTTCAGTTTATAGCATCCTACAGACCACCCACTCAAAGTCAGGAATCCAATTTAGCTTTCCTGAAAACATTGGAGAACATGAAGATCTCTCCAAACACCATTATATTGGGCGACTTCAACTACCCAAACATTGACTTGGAGCACTACTCAAGTCCCAGCACCTTAGCCCAAAGATTCCTGGAAATTATAAACTCAAATGCTATGGAACAACTAGTCACCACTCCCACAAGAGGGGACAACATACTAGACCTGATCATTACCAACATGGGGACTCTATGCTCCACACCAGAAGTATATCCCTCATTGGTAAGATCAGACCATAAATTAATTTCACTGGATGTCCACATCCCGACCCCAACCCCAGCCCAGAAAACCACAGTGAAAAACTTCTCAAAAGCGAACTTCTCACTTCTCAAAACTGAAGTGGAATCCTTCAAGGCCCCTGGGCCAGTTGAAACTACAGCCCAAACTGCAGAATCCTATATAAATGCATTCTACGGACATCTCCAGGAATGCATGGATCATGCTATCCCAAACAAAACCAAGACCCAATCATCCAAAGGAAGGCGTCCAGTCTGGTGGACCCCTGTCATAAATAAACTGTACAACAGAAGGAGGAAGCTACTACATGATAGAGCAAAATCCCTAATAGGGAAAGCATCTCTGATCAGTACTAGCAAAAAATGATGATCCCTCATAAAATCCTCCAAGGCCAGCTTCGAGAGAAAAATTGCACAGGACACCAAAGACAATCATAAGGCTTTTTTCAGTTATGTTAGAAACCTGGGATGCAACTCCCAGACTTGTTCCGAGTTGATTCTAAACGACAAAAAATACACTGAACCCACAGACATCGCCAATATCCTGGCAGACAGGTTCAGTGCAAACTTCTCCACCCCCGCCCGCAAAAGACCAAGTATCTATCCTGGCAGAGGGCTGTCTCCCAAACATCTCAGATGCTCAGGTGAAGGCTGCCCTCTCCAAAGCAAAAAACACTGCTTCCATGGGACCAGATGGCGTCCCAGGTTGCGTCCTACATGAACTACAAGAGGAACTAATCCCTCAAATAAAACAGCTATACAATCTCAGCCTCACTACAGGATATGTGCCCACAGAATGGCGTACAGCAACAGTGGTCCCACTCCACAAAGGTGGAGCCTCTACAGACCCTGGAAACTATAAGCCTGACTAGCTTAGTCTACAAGACTATGGAGAGGATCATCATGGAGCTCATAAACAAAGACATTGGGGACCTACAGACACTAGATCCAACCCAGTTTGGCTTTGTCAAGGGCAGATCCTGCCTTTTGAACCTGGTTGACTTCTTTGAAACAGTCACCAAAGCCATAGATGAAGGGAAGGTAGTCCACACAGCCTATCTGGACCTTGCAAAGGCATTTGACACAATACCCCACTCGGGCATCATAGATAAGCTATCCAGCTTAAATATAAACCCCTATGTCACAAGATGGGTCGCAAACTGGCTCAAAGACAGAACCCACAGAGTGAGAGTTGCTGGAGCCATGTCAGACTCGAAACCGGTCACAAGTGGTGTCCCACAGGGTTCTGTCCTGGGACCACTCTTGTTCGGTATATACTTTTCTGAGGTACAGGCAATGTGGGAGGACTATGGCTCACCAAGTTCGCAGACACTGCAAACTGGGCGCCATAATCAACTCTCCAGCTGACACAAACATCCTTCAAAAGGTCTCTCAGAGACAGATAACTGGTGCCAGCACCATGGTTTAAAGCTAAATGCCAAAAATGTATAGTCATACCCTTTGGCAAAAACAATGTGCCCACAAATTACCACAGAGGCGGAAACCCATTAAGTACAGAGAAAGTTATTAGGGACCTGGGGACCCAAGTTGATAGTAATCTCTCCTTTGAAAACCACATTGCCAAAGTGGTTAGAAAGACCTTCTACATAGCCCACCTCATCACGAAGGGTTTCACATCTAGATCAAGAGAGGTAATCATGCCCCTTTATTTATCCCTCATCAGGCCCATCATAGAATACAATGCCCCTTTTGGGATGTACCTTATCCGACACCTGCAGCAATTAGAAAGACCCCAAAAGTATCTCACCAAGAGGATCAAGGGTCTCAAACAGATGCCATATGCTGCTCGGTTAAAAAAACTCCAGATCTACTCAGTTGCATACCGTCTACTTCGAGGCGATCTATGCCTGACATACAAAGCTATGTCAAATCCAGAATTAATGGACATGCTCCACCTCAGTAAATCTAAATCCCTTAGAGCCACATGCTTGAGGGACTTGAACCTCAGCACAGAAATAAATAGAACTTACTGGAGGGACAGGTTCATAACCCAGAGGCTCCCTTCGCTCTGGAATAGAATTCCAGTTCATGTGAGGCAGAGCACCTCACTGAATCTCTTCAAGAAGAATCTCGATAAGTGGATGGGGGATCATAGGTTTGTCCCAGGGATTACTCCCGTGTCACTATTAGACAGAGGCACAGTAAACTAAACCTTAAAAAGGGCACAGTATACTCAAATCAAGGGGTGGCGTAAGCCATACAGAATCGGGCTAGGCTTATAATTGCCCCAGGGCAGATAGCCTAGTATGAACCTATGAACCTATGAACCTATAAGTAATGTTTTGGTCAGGCATGCTAAAAATGTTTTTGTGAAATAACAAATTTAAATTAATAAACGTTAACAAAACTAAGATCCGCACTATCCATGGAATGAAAATCATTCCTAATCTGATGGATAAACCTAAGTCCATCAGATTATCACTCATACCTTCACAATCCAGAACATCTGAGCTCCATAAATTGAATTATCATATGGAGAATATTTGTGTTAGGAATAAGCAATATTTATATTATTTTGAACAGATATAGTACCATTGTAGATTAGACAGACTTCTAATACAATATAAATGTCTACTTATTGTATATGTAATTAATATTTACATGAAAGATAGATGACAAGCAATTCGGTCATAGTAAAGTAGGATGTATCATATCTAAAACCGCAGTAAAAGATTATAGCACACAGTTATTTAACATATTCACCCTCACTGATGAATTCTTTCAAAACTTATTACTTAATATAAATAGATGGAAATAATATTTATACCTAATGTTTATAATACAATGTATTTTACTGGTTATATCAAAAGTTATATTTCATTGTTTGCCCGCATTTAAGTAATCACTTTGTTGCTAAATTAGTTAAAGCATCACATTTGTTTTATGTAAACATTGATGAAACTTAGTGGAGTTTAATTATCAGTGCATCCCTCTTCCCCCATTTCCTACACATAAGGATTTTCATATCTTTTATTTCTTATTATAAAATGATTGAGATTACGGGTTAAAAACAACAAATTCACTTATTGCAATTAATGATTATAAGTTCCCTTTCCATATTCATAAATTGCCATTTTATGGCATATACTGAAAGTTTTTAGATTTAAATGGCAACATTCTATTTTGTATAATCAGCAAAAGTTAAACTGAGTGATTATTGTCAATTGAATATGTAATATATTTACTATTTGTTCAGAATGCGATTGTTACATTCTGTGAATTCCTAGTTCAGGCTTCTATTGTCTCCCTTGAAACACTTTGTCAGTTTGATGTCATGTATAAAACATTAGTTACCTTGGTAACAAATTAAGTATTATGTATGGTCAGGATGGTTTACAAAATCACAATTCAAGTTAAAGCAATTATATGACTTGTTATGCATATTTGCTTATATAAGAAAATCATCATGCTTCCCCTTGATGTTCAATGTAGTGTATGTCATTTATGACGAGTTTATGACAAGTTAAGACAGTAATGTTATTATACAAAAGCTCATGTTATTAACTCCTGTCTTTAATATCTAAATTCAGCAGACTGCTTCATCTTATATGACGATTACATATTTTATGTCTAGATTTACTAAAATCTTACATTACATAACTATTGTGTTTTTTTTTTTTGGCTGTTGCTTAGTTATTTGAGAGACCACAAGCTGTAATGCTTATTCTTATTATTAGCTCCTTCCAAGCATGTTTATACATTCCATAGACTTTAAATTATGAGACCCTTCTAGTTTCTTATTTGTTATAAGTATATTTCCAACCTTACATACACACATATCAGTACTTCAAGCACGGGCAACAATGCCCATCCAGTTTTGCCAGAATACCATTCGCTAGTTCATGTGGTGTATTTCCAGGCTGTTCTTAAAATATCCAAACCAATATTTGTCCTGTTCCATTTTACCAGCCTGTTCCATGCAGTGGCCACTCTGCCAGTGAACCACTCAACACACCTTCCATTCCCACAGAGATTTCCATGAAGGAAATCTGATGACTCTCTAGCACTTCCTAGGAATCCCAAACACCCCTAGAATCAGCTATCCCCATATGCCCAACACGTCCGAGCAAGCTCACCTCCCAAACCACTGCAAAGGGTACTGCAGAAGACCAAGTGCTCTTAGTCTTTCACAATAACTCAGACTTCCACTCTTATGTAAGTCCTCAATGTGTTTAGACCAAATTACATTTTAAATATAAAATTGCGCTTATTATTTATTTATTTATTTATTTTTATCAAAAATCAACTTAATGAGCTAAACGAAGAGTTGGAGACCATCAGTATGTGTACATGTGGTTTAAAATAGCCCTTTTATTTTGTATATATATATATATATATATATATATATATATATGTATGTATGGTTCCCCTTCAAACCATTGAACGTTTAAAACATCAAAGTTCAGATCATTGAGACCAGAACATCCAGTTTTAAAACATCGAAAGATTGAAGGGGAAGAAAAAGGTAAGTGTAGGTGGGAAAATGTTTGTGTTTTTGCAGGGCACCAAGGTGCCCTGCATACTGTGTGTGTCTATGTGCCATCTGTGTGATGGCACTAGAGATAGTGTACGGAAAATCTCCCGTTTTGAGCTTCTCCATATAGCGCTAAACAGGAGATTTCCCTTTACTCCACTGTAGTGCGCTCTCGGAGTTGGAATATTAATGTGGGGGGTGTGGGAGGTGCAGGTGGGGGGTGCAGGAGGGATTCATACAATTGTCAAAATGTATTTTTCTTTTTTTTGGTTACACTTGTAACCTTTAATGTTTCAAAATTCGATGTTCTGGTCTTGATGATCAGAACTTCGATGTTTTGAAATTTCAGTGGTTAGAAGTAAAACCAAATATATATGTGTGTGTGTGTGTGTGTGTGTGTGTGTGTGTGTGTGTGTGTGTGTGTGTGTGTGTGTGTGTGTGTGTGTGTGTGTGTGTGTGTATATATATATATATATATATATATATATATATATATATATATATATATTTTTTTTTTTTTTAAACCAAAAACATCATTGCCGAGAATCATCTCGGTGGCTCCTTAGAGCCATTAAGCATTATTATCACTCTGTCTCCATTACCATAGCAACCTGGGAGCATCTGTTTCTGTTAGTGTGTCTGTGTACTGCATACCAGAGGCTCGCAATGCCTTCACTTCACTGCAACTTCAAGCCTAAATTCCCTCCCTTTCAGTGAGACAGCAGCCAGGAAAAGAGAGCAAATAGATAAAAAAAAAATACTCCCAACAAGCCACCACAACAAGAAATAACTCATTCTTCCAGTCTTCCCACCTCTCACTCAGCAGATGTATAAACAAACTATTTTCTGCCAATATATCCCAAATCACAGTTTTATCCCCCCCCCCTTCCCCGGGATCCAGGGTAAAACACCAAATGTCTCTTCTTAATACATAAGCATCAGTAAACCTTGATCACAAGCCGTAACCCATAGCTTCCTGGAGAAGAAAATGGCAACATACAACAGCTGCCAGACACAGCTGCATCCACACACACCATGTCAGGCTTAATCAAACAACACTTGAAGCTATGATACCTGCCATAATTGATATTAACTATGTTTAGACAGAATAATAATGACATTTGTACTAGCTGCCAGACACGGCTGCATCCATGCACACCATATCAAGATTGATCAGACAGCACTTGTAGCTGTGATACCTGCCATAATTGATATTAACTATATTTAGACAGAATAATGATAACATTTGTACTAAGAGCTTGCTATTGTTATTTAACCAGGATATACACAACATTTTTAAATTATACTTTAACTGAAGAAGGCATTAGTCTCCATGACAGCATTTTTTTTCAAAACACTCTACTGTTACTGCTATTATATATGATGTTAATTTGTTACATTTGAATCTGAACTCTGATGAATGGTACCTTGTTGAATTAGTTAATTAATTACTTAAATTATTATAAGTAAAATTAATGAAAAATGAACAAGATAAGTATTCATTGAGTTCAAGTAGGGGAATAGAAACTTCTATGCTTGTATTATATGTTGCTTTGTTTGGCTTATATATAATGTAAATAGTAACCCATCTTGACCTACCTTTGTTTGGAAATAATTATTTGACTCTTTGAACATTCTGAATAAATCATTACTGTTTCTCAGTTAAGAAACCCTCCTTTTTTTAAATAAAAACAGATGACAAGTGATGTACCATATCAGCTGATACTTTGAGAGATGTAGTTGTAAGAGTTATTTTTTTGGCACAGCTATCTTGGAATCAGTTTTTTGTTTCTTCTTTCCAGCATCAGTCCAAGGATTTGTTTCTTTTATTCTTTTAAGAGTAGGGGCCATCCATTCCATTTCTTCTAGGATAGACACTATGTTGTTGTTTTTGATGAATATAGTAGCTTTTTCTAAGTTATTAAAAGTTCTCATCTCACTGGCAAAAAGTATTCTTATCTTGGCTGGAAAGGCCAGCTGTGCTTTAATGTTGTTTTGTTTCAACAGTTTTATTATTGGCCAGACTTTTTTCCTTTGTTCTAGTATTCTGGAAGAATAGTCATTGTAAAACCTTATCAGGCTTTGATTGTATTTTAAGGGTGATTTTCTCCAACCAGATTTTAATATTAGTTCCTTGTCCAGAAATGAAATAAATTTTACAACTATGGATTCTAGGTGGAGTATTTGTTGAGTTAGATCCAGGTTTCCTCAGTGCTCTATGTGCCCTTTCAATTCTAAATGAAAGTACCTCTTTCAAGTCTAAAAATTCAGGAATCCAGGTTGTTAAGAATGAAATAATGTCTTCTCATCCAGTGTTTTCAGGCAGACCAAAGATCCTTATGTTGTTTCTCCTTTCCCTGTTTTCTAAGTCATCTATTTTGTTAAGCAGCCATGCATTCTGTTTAAGCAGAAATTCTTTTTGGAATTCTTCCTCTTTGAGTCTCCCTTCAATGTCATTTAGAGAAGTCTATATTTGTTATTTTTGTATGGTGTTGCTGTAATAGTTCCTTAAGAGTATCAGTCTGTTTTTGAGAATTTAATTTTAGGTTTTCTAAGTCGTTTTTAAAGCCATCCATCTTCAAAGATAGTTCCAGTAAGGTAGATGTCATCAATTGCAGTTCTTTTTTCAAAGCAGCATCTGGATAAGTATTCCTTGAGTTGTTCATATTCAGTGACTCAATATATCTCCAAGTTATTTGACAGGAAAATTTTTGTATATCGCCACCAAAATTGATATTTATCTAGTTTAGTAGTTTATCTATAGATTTCTGACATTTTAAACTTGAACATAATAAAATTTTCATATATTATTATACTAGTTTATGGAGCTCTCATAATTCACTGCTCTCAGTTGGTCATCCATGCTCTGCCCCCCCCATTATTTAGTTTTTATGATGAAGTTCTTCACACAAATAAAGAACGCGCTCAACACTGGTTTGACTTCCTACTATGCAGTTCCTCCTAAGAAGCTTTTGTTTATATATATATATATATATATATATATATATATATATATATGTGTGTGTGTGTGTGTGTGTGTGTGTGTGTGTGTGTGTGTGTGTGTGTATATATATATATATATATATATATATATATATATACACTAACTCCAGGTTTGCAGAAGAGTAGGGAAGGACAATAGGGCAATTCTTCTTTTAGCATTTTTTACTTTCAACATTTTGTACATTCGATGTTTTTGAAGGGGGTTTTGTATATATATATATATATATATATATATATATATATGTAAATGTTATATATATATATATATATATATATATATATATATATATATATAAAATGTGTGTGTGTGCGCGCGCACACACACACACACACACACACACACAGACATATACACACTTACAGTAGTGCCACTTCAAAATGAGGAACATTGCCTCTCATAATGTTCTGGGCAAAATGTGGAAAACTCACTAATGGCTTACTAACAACCTCAACTAAGAAGCTCATGGGATGTTTAAAATGTGATATTTTTACTTATAGAATAGTTCTTTTAATTAAATAATGTGATTTAATTCTATTTACCATTTATTTCAGTATAAAAATTGTTAACCCTGAATATCGGACAGAACTCTTCAATGTAGAACTTTGAGTTATATTCCTCAAAATAGGGTACACTTCAGAGATATGGCTACTTGTAAGTTGTGTGTTGACTGTCAACTGATCCTCCTATCTTTGTCTGCTGCTGGCATGACTGTAATGAACAGATGCATCTAGATGGCTTTGTTGTGTCTTTTTTAAACAATGTAAATACTCTATTAAGAAATATTAATTTTGGCATACTCTACAATCCATATGCATGATGCACTTGTGATATTGTCACTGGTTATTGATAAAACCATTTTATAATTACATATTTATAGTATACTTGTAGACCAGTTTCATGTCACACAATCACTGCTTACATTCAATTATCAATAACGTGTCATTCTTAAGCATGTAAGTCCAAAACCACAAACAGGCTTAATCCCATGTTTGATTTAGCATTGTTCATTAATCAGGAATTAATTAGTGACCATACTGTTTTATTTTACTGCATGACAAATCTTAATACTTGCACCAGTGACTTCACATCTTATATTGCAGCTTGCTTTAATAAATGGCTATATGTCTTAGGTAATGTTTTGTCATGAAGTGAATCATGAAGTGCAGTGGATTAGCAAGGAGGAAGTAAGGATAGCTATGAAGAGGATGAAGAACGGAAAGGCTGTTGGTCCGGATGACATACCTGTGGAAGCATGGAGGTGTTTAGGTGAAATGGCAGTGGAGTTTTTAACTAGATTGTTTAATGAAATCTTGGAAAGTGAGAGGATGCCTGAGGAATGGAGAAAAAGTGTTTTGGTACTGATTTGTAAGAATAAGGGCGATGTGCAGAGCTGTAGTAACTACGGAGGGATTAAATTGATCAGTCACAGCATGAAGTTATGGGAAAGCTAGGTTAAGAAGGGAAGTGATGATTAGTAATCAGCAGTATGATTTCATGCCAGGAAAGAGCACTACAGATGCGATGTTTGCTTTTAGAGTGTTGATGGAGAAGTACAGAGAATGTCGGAAGGAGTTGCATTGTGTCTTTGTGGATTTAGAAAAAGCATATGACAGGGTGCCTAGAGAGGAGTTGTGGTATTGTATGAGGAAATCAGGAGTGTCAGAGAAGTATGTAAGAGTGGTACAGGATATGTACGAGGGTAGTGTGACAGCAGTGAAGTCTGCAGTGGGAGTGACGGATGCGTTTAAGATGGAGGTGGGATTACATCAAGGTTCAGCTCTGAGCCCTTTCTTATTTGTAATGGTGATGGACAGGTTGACAGACGAGATCAGACAGGAGTCCCCATAGACTATGATGTTTGAAGATGACATTGTGATCTGTAGTGAAAGTAGGGAACAGGTGGAGGAGACCCTGGAGAGGTGGAGATATGCTCTAGAGAGAAGAGGAATGAAGGTCAGCAGGACTAAGACAGAATATATGTGTGTGAATGAGAGGGAGGATAGAGAAATGGTGAGGATGCAGGGAGTAGAGGGGGCGAAGGTGGATGAGTTTAAATACTTGGTATTAACAGTTCAGAGTAATAGTGAGTATGGAAGAGAGGTGAAGAAGAGATTACAGGCAGGATGGAGTGGGTGAAGAAGAGTGTCAGGAGTGATTTGTGACAGACGAGTACCAGTAAGAGTGAAAGGGAAGGTCTACAAGAGGGTAGTGAAACCAGCTATGTTATATGGGTTGGAGACAGTGGCATTGACAAAAAGGCAGGAGTCAGAGCTTGACGTGGCAGAGTTGAAGATGTTAAGATTTTCACTGGGTGTGACTAGGATGGACAGGATTAGGAATAAGTATATTAGAGGGTCAGCCCAGGTTGGAAGGTTTGGAGACAAAGCCAGAGAGGCAAGATTACATTGGTTTGGACATGTGCTGAGGAGGCATGCAGAGTATATTGGGAAAAAGATGCCAGGTAACAGGAAAAGAGGAAGGCCTAAGATAAGGTTCATGGATTTGGTGAGAGAGGACATGCAGGTGGTTGGTGTGACAGAGCAAGATGCAGAGGACAGGAAGAAATGGAAACAGTTGATCTGCTGTGGTGACCCCTGACAGGAGTAGCCGAAAGAAGAAGATGTCCTAGCTAATGTTTTTGTCAATGCCCACTTCAAGCTTATTATCAACTGTGACATCACATACAGTCCATTTTTATTACTGTGGAGGTCTGTTTTCATTCCATATTTTTAATCTTTGTAATTATCTTTTTCACCTCCCTTATTGATGGTTTGTCTTTGGTTTTCCATTTTGTAGTTATAATTTTCTTAGTCACCCTCAACACTAAAACTAAATGTTTTTACCTTTCTTGCACATGTTGTTTTATATCAACTCAATAAAAATATCAATGTATTCAGGTTAAATTCCTTTCCGAGTTAAAGACATAGCATATTATTCATGTCATTTAATTGAAGCAAATCCTTACAATCTCAGAATATATGCTTCCAAGAAACTACTGCTGAACCATCACATCTCTAATATATGCCTCATCTGCATAAACATTTTATCAAGCATTGTAAGGGTGCAGAGATATCTGTACAAACATTTCCATGTAAAATGTCAACATTTTATTGATTTAGCTGCATATCAAGTATTAAGCCATAGTTCCCCTCGTTGATAAATATTTTTTAATGTCCACTCCATGATCCTTTCATCTTTATACTGCACTGTCTTTTCAGATCTAATATTGCCTTATATCACCTACTTATCACTGGTCTCCGGTCTGCCATTTCCATTCTGGCCTCAGTTACAAAATGTACTATTTCTGGTTTAGTACAATTATTATCCATTGTTGCATATCTTCATTTAACTCTAATATTAGACTTGTATATGCAACTTGATCTGAGTTTAACCCAAAAGTTTGCCTAACTTCATCCCATTTTGCAACTCTTCTCCTTTTATCATTGTCTTCCAAAATGTTGTTTTTTCGTTCTTTCTTTCTTTTCCAGATGCTCAATTACATTTTCTCTGGTGTGTTTCATATTACTATGCGTAATATCACCTTTTAACATAAAAACTTGCTTAATACTTTCAGGTATATAAGGTTGTACACAATGCTGTCCAATATTCTTTTCGTACATCTACCCAAATGCCCATATGTGATCCTGCTATCTCATCAGGTATTATGCTTATCATGTTATTCCATGTAGGCATATATTCTGTATTCTAAATCAACTATATTAATTCAAGCTGCATGACCTTACATTATGTCTCCAAGTCTGGAAGCTGCAAACTTCCCTGTTCCTTTGTCAGTATTAAATTTCCCCATTGCACTCCCTCTTTTGTTATCTCAAGGAAACAACTTAATTTCCTTTCTAATATTCTTCTACAGTACATCTGTTCTCTAGGGTGATACATATAAATCTGACCTACATAAAGTTGAGTAGAACAAAAACATCTTAACCAAGTGTATCTTATCACATATGTCCATAAATAATGCTTGCGATAGTCTTGTCTTATAATATTTTGTCTAGTTCCTCCAAAATTTCCCTTGTTGCTTACTCAATATTGTATTTCAACTGAATCCCTAGATATCTCAACCTGTTATGACTGCACAAAAAGGGGAATCTGGGTACCAGGTCATGTGTTGGGGCACAGTCTATTGCTAAAGCCTTTGCTTTTGCTTAATCTATTATATATTTTTGTACACTAGTAAACCATTTATTTGTATCAAATAACATTTTTATATCATGTTCTAGGTTTATAACATATATTATCATATTAATTCCACATTATACAGGACAACTATATCAGCTAACACTTTCCTTTATGCTACTAGTGTACACCTTCTTTATCTAACTGATTCCCTTCCTTATGGGGAATTTTGTAGAGCTAATACTTTATGTGAAAACACTTGGTACTAGGGACTTTATTAGTGTACAGTTATTTTTTATTTATTTTATTTACTTATTTAACATTTATTAACCGGGAAAGTTATTCTTACAGTTACAGTTATTCTCCCCTTCACAGTAAATAAAAGAATAATAAATATTTGAATAAATGTACATTATTTAGATCACAGAAATTAAGTTTATTTTGTGACATGATACTCACCCTTTATGGAAAGGGTGTCTCATATATTGAAAACATATTGGTCTATAATGACATCAGATGAATGCTTAACATGTTTAAACTAGAAACTTCTTATCACAATACCCCTAACTTAGGTGATCTTATTATGCACTCTTTGGATAGTGTGTGTGTGTGTGTGTGTGTGTGTGTGTGTGTGTGTGTGTGTGTGTGTGTGTGTGTGTGTGTGTGTGTGTGTGTGTGTGTGTGTGTGTGTGTGGAGTGGGGGATTTAATGTAGAATGTAAAGGTTGTTCTATCTGCCATCATTTTTAAATAGTTTCTAACAGACTATTACTGGCCATAATTTTTATCTACTTTAAAACTTAATTTGTATAGGTACATAGTCTGAAACTATCACAGAATACGTTTTCATGGTTTGGACCATATTCGTTTGATATGTAGCATCTTCCTAATCTTTCCCAGGGACCATATTTTGCTGAAAAAATGTTCATATTCTACTTCATTTTGTATTGTTTCCATTACATTAACAGGCTGAAATGCATGTATATATTTCTCTAAGTATCTGCCCTCTGTTTGTATTTTGTGGTGTATTGGCCCTCCAGAGATGCCTTTCTTATTTCCTATAGTGTCTCAGTCTCCTGCTAACACCATACATCCTTGATAAAAGGCTATACCTTTACCCATGTTGTTGTATCTTTCGGCTTTAGGTTAGGGGTCGCCACAGCGGAACTCCGGTCCACTAATGATTGGCAGTAGATTTTTACGTACCGAGTTGCCAGCTCTGATGCACAACCTTCAATGAAGGTACACCCATTCACGCATGTCTCCACACAGAAGACGCTTTAACTGAGAATCGAACAGGACAACGTCTTACTGTGAGGTGACAACCCTACCGCACCACCATATTCCTTATATCTTGTTGCACCTCTTTTGGTATAATATATGGTGCAGCCAGTATATTTCCTAGACCCTGTCAATGACCTCTCACCACTCATATGCTGTTTTTGATTAATATGAAGATCTTTCCTTTTGATCTTCTTCTGTTCCAGCAAATAAACCTTCCTTCCCACTTTTCTTAGCAAAATTTTCAAATTATCTATGATTCAGCTCTTTTTTCTGTAACTTGTGCATTGGGGGCATGCTTGGGCACTTGCAAAAAGCTATTCTCTGATTACTGGGATAAATATTACTCCAATATAGTGATACCTGACCTGTCTTGTTTAAAGAGCCACTGACTGTATCTTACAAGAGATTCTAACAAATAATACTGCTTGTAGCCCCTTAGGCACCAGTTTAGTCATTATTCACCAGTAAGTCTAGACCACACAGTGAATGTAGCAGGAGATGCAACTGGGAAAACAGTACCAATGTCAACATGCTGTAAAATTTTACTGCAACCCTGGTGTCTCAGTCTCCTGCTACCACCATACATCCTTGATAAAAGGCTATACCTTTTCCCATAATATTCCTTATATCTTGTTCACCGCTTTTGGTATAATATATGGTGCAGCCAGTATATTTCCTAGACCCTGTCAATGACCTCTCACCACTATAAATCTTCCCTACCTGCCCTTCATTTGCTCCTCAATATTTATTCATATGCTATTTTAATTAATATGAAGATCCTTCATTTTGATCTTCTTCTATTCCAGCAAATAAACCTTCCTTCCCACTTTTTTTTGCAAAATTTTCAAATTATCTATGATTCAGCTCTTTTTTCTGTAACTTGTGCATGGGGGCATGCTTGGGCACTTGCAAAAAACTATTCTCCGATTATTGGGATAAATATTACTCCAATATAGTGATACCTGACCTGTCTTGTTTAAAAAGCCACTGAATGTATCTTACAAGAGATTCTAACAAATAATACTGCTTGTAGCCCCTTAGGCACCGGTTTAGTCATTATTCACCAGTAAGTCTAAGCCACACAGTGAATGTAGCAGGAGATGCAACTGGGAAAACAGTAGCAATGTCAACCTGCTGTACAATTTTACTGCAACCCTAATACTATTGCTCCAAGATATTCTGTAAGATATTAAGCAACTGAAATGCATGGGTGAAGAAATCAGATAGGAAGTAGTTGCTTTACATCAGAAGATTGAACAACATTAGCAGCAGCTATTGGAATATTGTGCCCATCTGAATGTCCATTTTCATCAGATTATGGACATTACAGACTGATACAGAAAGCTTTAAATAAAATGGATATCATGGAGAGCCAGGCAGAAAGCCTGAAACAAAAATTAACATGAAAAACTGTGCCCAGTAGAATAACCTGTGACTTATTTGCCTACCAGAAGGTGTGGAGGGTGACAGCCCATTAATAACCTGTGACTTATTGGCCTACCAGAAGGTGTGAAGGGTGAGGGCCCAGTAATAACCTGAGACTTACTGGCCTACCAGAAGGTGTGGAGAGTAAGAGCCCAGTACTAAACTGTGACTTATTGGCCTACCAGAAGGTGT
The DNA here is from genome assembly GCF_019279795.1 of Protopterus annectens. Classification (NCBI taxonomy): domain Eukaryota; kingdom Metazoa; phylum Chordata; order Ceratodontiformes; family Protopteridae; genus Protopterus; species Protopterus annectens. The sequence goes on along the minus strand of NC_056731.1, from coordinate 1,922,397,321 downwards.
GGAGGGTGAGAGCCTAGTAATAACCTGTAACTTATTGGCCTATTGGAAGGTGTCAGACGGGTAATAACCTGGACCTATTGGCCTATCAGAAGGTGTGAAGGGTGAGAGCTTGGTAATAACCTATACCTTAATGTCCTACAAGAAGGTGTGGAGGGTGAGAGTCTGGTAATAACCTACAAGTTATTGGACTATAAGATGGTGTGGAGGGTGACAGCCCAGTAACCTGGATTAGGAAGGAGCTGGCAAAACTACTAAGCTAGGGAACATCTCCTGATATTGAAAGAGCCTACTAACTTACTACATCAATTCATTATAAAATTTCTAAACTAAATTGACATAGAAAACACATTATGGAAGGCCAGGAAGTTGGGAACTAAGTGTCAAGTAGCAGGACATAATGTGAGATTTTCCACTGCCCTTTTTAACAAAAGAAACATGTTGTCCCGTCTTTTAAAAGATTTAGACATTTGGGTATATGGTGCACCTGTGCTTTCCTGCATCACTGTGTGTTTAGAAGGCTCACAAAGATTGAAATGTAACTATCCCAATGAAGCTGATAACTTTCTGGAATGTAATGATTGCAGGTCCTGCACAAAACTTAGCACCAGTTAACACTGATGTAAAGTATAAACTGATCAGCTTTTGAAATACAAAAAGTAAATCAAGGGGGAAGAAAAATACTAGAAATGTGGACAATATGGAGGGAAGGAGGGATTGCCTCAGTGGGATGGACAACATACATTTTCTGGCACGGTTAACTATAACAGATTTCTACCTTTAGCTGATCCTTAGGCAGAAATGAAAATTTTGCCAGCCTGGACCCTAGCCTTAATCTTCACAAACTAGAGCACTAGAGCATAAACCAGATCATGATGCCTCCATGCTAGTTGTGGGGGTTAGTGAAGGCAGGAGACCCACATGCATGAATGTTTTGTTTTTCCTATTCCCATTCTGTAATTGATGGCATCCCTTCTCCTTGTGTACATTGCATGTTTTCTTTGTTCTTTTTATACAAACATAGTAGGGTTTGGATTTGAAACTCATCAGGGCAATCTTTGAATAGTGAGTTCAGTTTGTTATGGATATAATGTTAATAGGCTACATAGTTATACTATGTTATGCAGCTTCTTTCATTGTGTTATGAAATAGCCTAGCCTGCAAGATGCAGCAATGGTGCAGTACTATGCACAGCACCAAGGGCATTTGCATTCTAAGTGCTGAGTGTAACTTGGTATCTATTAGGAGGGCTGAATATCCCAAGGGAGCTTATGTAGAAGCAAAAGTAAATGGAGTAGCTGGTCAATGAATACCATTGTGAAATGTACTATCTCTGCCACCTCCCCTTTTAGGAAGGGCTTGTACTTAGTACACCTCTAAGGAATGATTGTTTGTTTCCTATAGTAAGTTGCATACCTGTGATTCAGATTGTAGCCCTGCTCTATGGATGATCTGGCTACAGCTAGTGGTAAAGATGATAAGGGCACAGTGCAGCTGTGGGAGAGGGTTGCTGTTCACATCTCAAAGGGTTATCATTGGGCAGGATAAAAAGATGCTGGGATTAAGGGCAAAAATGACCACAGAAATCATAGCAGATAGGTGATAAGGTAGCCAAAATACTCTATGTTATTTTATCCAGGAGTGGATCAGACTGATGCTGACTGAGTGTAACTCCTATTCCACAGTGAAGACTTTACTTGAGCTATTGCAGAAATCTTTTATCTGTGATTAGGATCATGCTGAAGATACACTCCATAGTGTTTGTTTGATTCTTTGTGTAGTGTTCTTCTGCTTTTGTCTTCTTTTCTTATTTCTGGTCACTTAGATAGATATCCTTATGCATTACAGCAGGCAGAGAACTAGTGAGTTAATAAAAGGGCAACCTGATAAATTTCTTACTTGTAATATGAGGGGTCTAAATTCAGGTTTAAAAGGAATAGCAGTTCTAAAGAAGCTAACTTTACTTAACATACACATGGCTTGTTTGCAAAAAGTTAAACAAAACGTGTATTGGTCATGTTTATTAGCATTTTTGCTTTACAATTTGTTTCTATTCCCATTCTACTCCACATGATAAAGTTGCAAGTGATTTTTCAAAAAATAAAGCTTATAGCGTGCAATTTCACTTTTTTACATTCACTGCTTACTCAGTTTTTCTCTGTAACCGCAACCACACAATGATGCCATGGTAGGTACCAAACAAAGATTTACATACTACAGTAATGCATTATGGGTAGGAAAAATAACTTACCTCTTTAGAGGAGTCACATCTTATTCACATTGTGGTTTTGCAACTGCATTATTTTGTGTTAATTTTCGATGTGAGGTGCTCCATCTAGAGAAATAGTTGAACACTTGCCTTTATAGGAAGACATAAACTACTAATTTTGCATTTTATGTGGAAACATTCTAGTTTATATATTCACTTATGTAGTGAGACATTATAGGTTAAATATTTCATGGTGTCATGCCAGTGAATTTCACCTCTGAGAAAAATGTTCGGCGGATGTCCTTACCAACAAATGCAAATGATAAGGAGGTTATTGTGATGCTCGTGCACTGGCCCAGTAATCAAGAAGTCTCAATCCTCACAACTAGCACCAGTGAGGGGTGTCCACATTGAGAGGATATCAAGTACACACACAGTAAAGTACACTTTCCCTAAAGAGCACACAGAGATCACAAGTCATCTTGGGCTGGTTTCTCCCTTTCTCTTCAGATCCCCAATAAGACTCCCCACTGGCACAGCTACAGGGTATAGATCTCAGCCAACTGGTCAAGCCAAAACCTTCAGCACCCTCTCTGTCCAACCAGTGCTTTGTGTCCCTGCCTAAGTAGCTAACACACACACACACACACACACACACACACACACACACACACACACACACACACACACACACACACACACAGTTTGAGACATGAATTATATACAAACACACAGACACTCCTGGGGAAGGCTGGCACAGGTTTTCCAGCTATGCCTCCTCCTGCCCAGTCTATAAGGTAGAAATCACTGCCACCAATCACTACTTATCAGCTACTATAAGGCCCTTCCCAAAGGGTGACCAGTTCCATTGTGTGCTATTACTGTTATCCAAATAGTAAGTGTAACCTAGGGATAAGGGTATTGGAGTGGCTTATACAGTATCCCCAAATACATGCAAGTACTCTGAGAGCTTAAATTATCTCTACACAAAACAGCCATAGTTGAAATATTTAAAAATATTTAATAATAAATAATAAAAATACAAGTCAATACTCATCAATTCAACACAGTGCTAATAGAGAGTTCAGAAATCACAGGAAAATACTTTAAAACCATATTGTAGGATAGTCTGACATAAATATAGAAAATAGCTAGACTAATCTGGCTATATTCCTATCTATCTCTAAGAGAAATACTAAGATCTAGGTCTTACAGAGAAAGCAAATATAGATGAGAAGTGCTGGTGAGTTGTCAGCTTCAGAACAAAATACAAAATGCTCAATCTTTCTCTCTGGGAAAGTCTTAAATTGATAATACACATTACTGCTGAGTCATTTCAGATTACATAATTCTTGACACTTATACTTAAGTTGCCCAGGCTCACAGAACTTAAAACTTTAACATTTATTTTTGTAATCTGCACCTGTCAGGAAGCCACAGCAATAAAAGACACTTTACATGTAAAACCTAGTAACTGTCTCTGTCTTAGAACAACAGAAAGAATTTCCTAGCCCAGACATCCTGTCTCATAGCTTGAGGTCAAACACAGTTGTAAAATCCTTTACTTATCAGCTTTCTTCCAGCAGGGTGCACTGTGGTTACATGTTTGAAGCTCAGGACATACACAGTTTTCTTACATTTGTCAAACAAGCCTGTGGATCATAATAATATTTACAAGGACATAGAATTATTTACAAAATTCTAGCTAGCTAGACTGGCAGCCTTCACAGTTATGTCCAGCTCCAAAGATGCGTTTATATCATGTTATCGAAAGATGAAAATAGAGAACGCTATTTTATAGGGCCCCAAAACATCTAAACCTGAAAATATTGAACATTCAGAACAGCAAATTTTTTCCCATGGAAAAAATTCGCTGCTCCGAAACACATACACACAACACAAGCACATCAAACAAACAGCAACCACACACATACACTTAAATTCCTACATCTAACACTACACTAAACTAAACATACACTACTATCTACCCACTTACCTTAACCCAAACCCTAACCCTAAGGTCCGTCACTATCGCACACTCACCTAACCCACGCCCTAACCCTAACTCACTTAAACCGCCTCTAACCTTAAAGTCTGTCACTATTGCACACACGCCTAACCCGCGCCCTAACCCTAACTCACTTAACTCGGCCCTAACCCTAACGTACAAACAATAGCACACTTACCTGAATCCAACCCGTAACTTTCCACCACAGCGCTAAGAATAGCAAAGCCACAGAAACGGCCAACCAAATTCTTTCCTGAGGAAAGAATTTGCTGTTCTGCAGCTTTGCTATTCTTAGTGTTCGCTGAATAGTGTTTGATATTAGAACATTCAAAGTTTTAATACTTCGATGTTCTGATATAGACCCCAAAGATTTGTTACTTAACAATTGATTTAGAACATGACCAATACACTTTAAAAAAGGAAATTTAGCCAAACAGCTAAGTACCTGGAGGGGGTGGTATGTTGCAGATTTAAATAGAAGAGCATTAATGGAGTAGTCAGTTTAGTCAGCAGTAAACTAGGGTGGATAAACATCAAAGGGTTATTGGACAAGGACAGTAAAAGGAGGACTGTAAAAGTTAAAAATGACAGTGAATACATTATTTTATAGGTACCTTCTATTGTCAACAGTATTACCCCACAATAAAGGGAGGAGGTTTCATTGTGGTTTTAACACTACTTTAGGCAAACTGCCAATGAGGATAGGTAGACTGGCAAAATATGGAAGGTGCTTTGCCTCTTATTAGATACATGGTGTGTGAGACACCCAGCTGCTATGAATTTTACATAATGAACACCATAAAAGGATTTAGCTAGCCAATTAGATGCTGCTGATTGGCATAGATAATTTTAGTATAACCCCTGCTGCACTTTCATATCACAGCATAGTCACTGTGGATCACTGGTTGAAGAACTGGCTGGGTCCTGTTTACATCGTTAGGGTAGACTCACTCATATTTAAAAACCCAGAGACTATAACAGTCATTAAGGGATAGGTGCATTGCTCTTGGCAAGAATGTAGTGGGGCAGTAAGCTGTATAGTAAAATAATGTGAGTTTTTCAAGGTCAAGCCAATAAGGAATTTAAAAAGGTTATGGAAACTTATAGGTATTGAAACAAAGAAGAAAATAAATCATCCAGCAAAGCAATTAAAGAAAATTACAGATTGATGTATGAATACAGGCTGCAAAGACAAGTCAATTTACAAAATTATGTTAAAATTAAAGAAAGAAGTGAAAGCTAGAATTTTTGCCAATCAACATCAGAAATGGGAGAAAGTAAAGTTGTTCTATAGGGTGAGACAAATAAAATCCCCCAAACTTGTTACAATTGTTGAGAGAGGAGACAAGCTCATGCAATTCAGGGCCTAAGAGATAGCAGGGGACAGATAAAATATTCACCTCCAGGTATTAATGCAATAATTACAATGTATTTTAAGACCCTGCATTCAGAAGCAAACACACTTTCAGGGGAGGGATGGAGGTCTTTTGCAATGAAAATTGACTGTCCTGACCTGAAACAAAAGGAAATAACTAAACTCAATAAAGAAATCCCAGAACATGAAATCCTGAAACTAGGTAAGGTACCAGAACTGGATAGTCTCTTAAATGATGTCTATAAAATGTTAAGTAGAGAATTAGTATCAGTTCTGCTGACACTTTACAAAGAATGTCTTTTAGAAAGGGCACTACCCTTCCCAGTCAGAGTGGCCACTATTATTATTATTAGTAGCAGCAGCAGTAGAAATAGTATTACTATTATTTACCACAAAGAGGGTAAGGATCTTTATACGCTGGAGAAATACAGGCATATTTTCTAAATGTCAACTGTTGTCAAATGTTAGCTAAGTTGTTAGCAAATAGACTTTGAAAAGCTATCGCAAAACTGGTGAACAATAATCAACAAGTCTTTGCCGCAGATAGGCAAGGTATTCCAGGATTACTAAGGCTCTTCTATAATGTGCAGTAGTTAAGTCACTGTACTTCTGAACTATGGGTAGCATTATTTCTTGACTTCAGTAAGATTCCTTATCTTGTGAATTTATATGGAAGATTTTGTCTGGGTATAATATACAAGGCAGTTTTCTAAAATGACATCAGCTACTATATATATCCCCGATGGCCAAATTGAATACAAAAACATTTTTTCTCGTATAATTTTGAGTTATTCAGGGGAACCTGTTAAGAATGCCTACTCTCCACACTGCTCTTTGTTCTGGTCATGGATAGCTTTAACTTGTATATTAACAAAATCACAACTACTGGGGCATGTCACCTATTATGGGAAGGTGTAACCTAGATTCCTGGTATGCAGATGACTATATCTTACAGATAGTTAATCCCCAGATACATTTCAGGAAATCCTGAAGGTATTTCATTCCTTGGGGAATTGTCTGTTTTAATTAAATTTTGGAAAGACAGTTTTAGTTTCATTAAATGATTTGGCTCTAATCCATAAAACAATGATCATGGGTTTTGGGGTCACATGGGTGTCCACACATACTTAGGTATCAAAGGAGGTGGGTCTATCAGACTTGGCATGTTATGTCTACCCCTTTGACTTAGTTCATTATGTGATAACCAGATCAAACCCTCAGCCAATATGGGTCCTCCCAGAACTGTGGCTCATTGTGCAACAGTAGAGGATGTGTCCATGGACAATAAAATAAAGGAATGGGATCCTGAAGGGCATGAACTCCAGTTAGTTGGACTGCTTTGATGTGGTAAGATGAGAGGATTGAGATCTAATTACTGGGGTAGAATTTCATTGAACAAATGTTTCCATAAGTGGGGTACCTGTAGTTTGGTGGAACTGGATCGATAGGAATGTGTTCTTTTGATCTGTTTTGATTAACCAGGATGACTGGTCTACACTTACCCTAATGGAATGCCAAAAGAAATGTGGGGATCAAAATTATTTCAGTGGCAATATTTATAACTAAAAAAGTGTACTTCAATGACTACATAGAGGAAAGGATGGGAAAATGGTGATAAACAACCATGAATTCATCTGATTTCTGCAGGGGATTAGATAGCTATAGTGTCCCTCTCCCATATCTGGAATGGTGAAGATGAGTTGCTATACTAAACCATCAGGTACATCTGAATGATTGGTCTGACATGGTGTTCTGCACTGAAATGAAATATGATCTACCTTCTTTCTCTTCTTTACACGGTCTACGATTTTGAAAGAATAACATATAACTCCATGAAATGATAGGAATTAGGGGGGAGTGAAAGGTGTCAGAGACATTTTGAAATGAATGCAGATTATTTACATATGATGCGGTACTATCACAATAGTGCAAACATATGTGGAAGGGTAATTGAAGTGTCTACATTCTTTAGAATCTTCTATTCCTCCATCTAATGATGAACCTTTCTGGATTTTGGAAATTAGAGCTTCAGGACCTTGACACACTAGGGTGGCTGAATATTGACTTTTGTAACTGCAATTAGTAGTAATGGCTATTAATATTTAATTATTGGAAATACTCACAAACTATATCCATAGGGATCTGCACAGTGGCTGCAACAAAATTTGTAATGCAATTACATTTCTGTCTGTATGGGATTTATTAATACATTTGTGGATGGGTTTGATTGTGGCTGTTTAATGTAGTCTGTCATGTTCAGTAAAGACTTAAAACAATACTCATGTATTATCATGTTCAGTAAAGACTTAAAACAATATTCGTATATTACTACTATAAATGTATGTCAGTACCTTTTATTGTGTTTTTATCAACAAGCCCATTTATATTCCAACAGTCAAATCAAATAGTGCAATAATAAAGACATTTTATTCTACTTATATTGTCTTTCTGATGGAAACTGGTCATTGATATTCCATTATCAATTGTTGTGCAATTTTATATAATTTTTTTGTAATACTGTCACAAATGAACCTGATCTTTTTTAAAAACACAGAAATCTATCCCTGCCCAATACATAAACTATTTTAATGATATATTTGTGTAAAGCCATATAGCTGACATTCTATACAAACAGCAGTGTAAAGCTTCTTCCAGTATCATCATTCAAATTATGTTGGACAGCAGAACAATTATTATGAACCACTGATCTATTTATTTCCCTTGCATGCACTATTTTATTTCTGATGCTATCCCTGTATCACTTTGTTGTTAGTTAGCTAATGAATACTGCATTTACTATAGCTGTTTTAAAAGGTCAGTCTTTGCTATGCAAACACAACTCTAAGAGCCTGCAATGCTGCAGAGCTTATCAAGAAAAGTAGACTGCATCCTGAAAACACCAGTGACATGCCAGTGTATACAGACCAAGAACCATTGACTTTAAATCCTGACAGAAAATGTGACGAGCATGAAATGAAGCAGTTATTTTTTTAGTGGCAGTTACTCATCTCAGTGGTTTAAAACATTTTTCAAAGTGCATGTTTTATATTTTAGTTAAAACAAACAGAAACTTGCATTTATCATGCAATAACAATTCTTTAATGGCTCTATTTTTCTTATAATCAATATTTGGCCCTCCTAGCAATCTAAAAAATTCCATATTCCCCTAAATGATATTCCAGTTATCTTTAAGAAGACTGGATTGTAAGCAGGTGTTAGCCGACATATTAAGGCTAAAAGGTTTACTTTCATATATGTTATTTCTACTCTTTCTTTCACCTAAATCCTGTAATAAAATAGGTGAATAGTATATATGTCTCTTTCTCACTATTTCTATAGTTGTATGTTGTAAACTTATCAAATTATATCCTCTTCGTAAAAAAATAACTCAGTTTTATGATCCACTTCATCAAGAAATTCAGCATCTTGAGTAATTAGTGTTAGATTTTATGAATATAAATCTGAAATTAATTATGTTGTAAATACGCTGAAAGAAAAGGCTTGCTTAAATGCAGAAACAAAGTTTAAGTAATATGTGATCAGAAGTCATACTAAATGACCATGGCTTGGAAAAGGAATCTGCTGAATGGACATTCTTCCCTTACAGACTCAAAACAGGATGTATGCAAGAGCAAAAATACAAACTCTGCTTTTAAAGAATGGACATTTTTCCCTTACAGACTCAAAACAGGATGTATGCAAGAGCAAAAATACAAAATCTGCTTTTAAAGAATGGACATTTTTCCCTTACAGACTCAGAAACAGGATGTATGCAAGAGCAAAAATACAAAATCTGCTTTTAAAGAATGGACATTTTTCCCTTACAGACTCAAAACAGGATGTATGCAAGAATAAAAATGCAAAATCTGCTTTTAAAGAACAATGACATGTTATTCTGCATGGAAAAACAGGATGGCACAAGAACAGATGTTTTTTATACAAAGATCCAAATAAAATACAGGATGTTCACACTGTCAGAAAAGCTGATCTCTGACAATGTGTTTTCTCAAAAATATGTTTTTCTTCATAAAAAACAGGATATGCTTATCAGCATTGGCACAAGAACATATGCTCATATGTTAAGCTTAGTATTGTTTCTACAGGATAAGCAATTCTCCAAATAGAATACAGAACAATGTGTTTCCTCAAAAATATGTTTTTCTACATGGACATCAGGACACTGTTACAGGATATTCACACGGTCAGACAAGCTGGTCTCTTACAAGACATTGTTAAACAAGGAAGCTTAGTATTGTTTCTACAGGACTAAAACTGTATATAAAGAGCTGTATAAATCCAGCTAGGAGAGAGGTTTGGTAGGGACACAAATCCCAAGGTAAATGCTATATCTCTCACATCATCTGTACTATATGAGAAGTAAAGTTGGAACAGTACTTTTAAGCTGCAACGTTTGTCCAGTTTTATTTATTATAAAAGTTATTGGTTACTGCTCTTAAAGACAAGTGCTGCAAAGTATATTCTCTCATCAGTGTATATTCTGCAAGTTTCTGTATGCAACAGACTGTGAATGCAAATATAACTAGACTTTGAATTTTAGTAGAATCCAGCCAGCAAGACTGAGTGTCTTAAGAATACTGCAAATCCATCACCAAGCAGTAAGCAGCTCCATGTAATTTTTTCAATGGCGAGGCAGCTGAGTGACTAGCTCCATATAATTTTTTCAATGGCAAGCTAGTCTGCATTTGAACCTACAATCTGCATTCAAACACAGGAGGAGTGATGGTAAGCCCTGCAGAGGGTCACTTCAGTTAAATTGCAGTAACTAACATTTGTACGTATGTGTAAATCCTAAACAGAAGTATTCCAGTTTATGCAGCTTGCAGTAGTAAAGTTTTTTAGACGTCTACAATCCGGAGTGAGACTAGTTCAAGAAATTTGCAGTGCCATAAATTCTTCAAGAAAAGGGGGATATCCACTAGCCCATCAGTCCACTGCCTGTTGTGCTTTCCCAGCTTCTCAAGTGACTTTGAAAAATTTCCAGCCATCTGCAACAACAGCCTGATCACCTGTTTTCTTGCTCACTGGTAAGACTTTTTTCTACGTCACATTTTTTAGTATGGTTGCTATTCGACAGTTTTGTATATTAGACAGTATGGATATTATTTATAATTCATGCAGGAGTAAACCAAACTTTAGTAAATTGCTATGTTGGTATACACAGCACATTAGTAAATGTAAAACCTTATTAGGGCAGGTTCATAGTAAGGCATTATGCAAATGTATTACAATATTTGACTGGTATCTCAAAGAAAATCATGTGAAATATGACAAATGTTTATTGTGTGATTCAACAAAAACTGCATTTTGTGTATTATGTCATAAAATAATATTGCATCATATTGCGAAAAAAATAGACTGTAAAGACAGATCTGAAGAATTAACTAAGGGTAAAGTGTTTCCATTACATTCTGATGTTGAACAGTTATGTCCTGTCACCACATGTGAGTCAAATCAGTTACTGATAGAACCCTAGTACATTTTGTTACAAAGGAATGTAGTAAACTTCTAAAGGACAGACACAATGAGTTCAGGAAGCTTAGACAAGTTATACATACATCTTTTCAAAAGTGCATAGGAGTTTCAAATTCAGCAGAACAGCTTACTAAAGAATGTCAGAAAGACCATGCAACATTACTGGAAATTCAACAGCAGTTGCAGGATAAAGGAAATAAATTAGCTGAACTGACAGAGACTGAGAACTTCCTGCATACACAGTTAATCTGTGCAAAAGAAATATATTTTATAATATGTTTATGTTTTGAAAATGGTTAAACATACATGGTAGGATGGTAGGATCTGATGTCTGGACAAATCATTCTTAAATGTTTTACTTTCATTCAGTTAAAGCAAGACATCTATCAGTACTACAGTAAAGTAAAGCATATGAATACCATTCATTAGCATAGTCAAAAGGTAAACAAAATTGTTCTAGTGCATAAAATTAAATAAAAATAGTTAATAAGAGTAAAAATTTAAAGTCACAAGACATGACATGCTTGTATAAAGATATACATATACAAGACAGACATGCATGTGTGTTCTTTTCATCTAGAGTACATCTGTTACAATACACCAGAATAACAGGCAGACAACAGCAAATATAAATAATATAAATATAAATGTGTTGGTTAACACCAAACAGTTAAAGTTCTGAATTTTAAAAATAAATAAAATCACAGATGGTATTAGTCAAACAGTTTTTGTATTTATGTTGTATAAATGCATAGTTATGCAAATCACAATCACATTAAAGGAAAAATGCTAAAAGAATTAACTATAGTTTACAGAATATAAAATGTGAGCTTAGACTTTCCTAGACTGAATGAATAGTTACAGGAAATGCTGGAAAGATAAGATAAACAACAAGACTGATTGCCAGATAAGTAGCTTGAGTTTTTCTAAAGCATTATTGTTATTAAAACATACTTGTTAAAATGTTTACAAGCAACACTATTTAGTAATTGTCATAAAATGTCACAATTGTGCATATATGTCACTAATAATCTGTTTACAAGTAAATGTTAAAAGGACAAAAAAAACAAACCTCAGTTGCATCAAGTACAGCCAGCAAATGGGCTATAGTATATATACAGTTCAAATCAATTGTGCAGGAGGGTGTACATTCCTACTAGAGGTAATATACAGTGAAAGCTTTATTAGTAACCAAATAACGTAAATGTATAACCATAGTGTTGGGCTGACATACCTTCTATTCTCACAGCATAGGGCAGGTAAACAATGCTGACGTACTACAGGGGGAGGGGCACTTTCTCAGTTTTACACTGACTGTATAAGCAGTACTGAACAAGGGTCTGAAATAAAGTTACAAAGAAAATAAACAACAAGGGTCTGAAATAAAGCTACAGAAAAAATAAACAACAAGGGTCTGAAATAAAGTTACATAAAAATAAATAATAAGGGTCTAAAATAAAGCTAGAGGAAAAAATATCTCATTCCTTCTTGACAATACTCTTTTAGGGAGAGGAAAGAACAGGTATTAGTATATTAGAAATACTGGTAAACTGGATTAAACCTGACAGGTTAAGATATTTTACAAGTTGTTAATAGCTATCATAATGGTTATTATTGTATTGTTTAGTATTAAATTGTATTTACAACCTGTTAAATTGTAAAGCTATACAAGAGATGGTTTAAAAAACAAGAGATGGCTTAAAACTGATTACAGCTATACAAAAGAGAGTAAAGATATGTAAAAAAATTGAGCAAGAATGGTCACTATTTTTAATAAGTTTTTGGCAAAACAATGTTGGTATAAAAAGCATCAATATTTTAATTGCTGAGTATGTAGTTTAAAATAACAGGACATATGGATTTGGTGTCAATTCCACTAGATATTTCTAAAGAGACAAACATTTTCCAAGATTTTGCTTAATATTAATGTTATTAAATTTGTAAGATTAGACTAAATGTACTTTATAGTCATTGTATGTACAAATGCAGAAGAATTCAGTACAAATTAAATAAATGTCTAGTAATAAATATGTGTGAAAAACCATATTTAATAAAAAAATGGGTCCAGGGTACCTACTAGATTGAAATGCATGAACAGCAAACGGTCTATATAAATACATACTGTACAGAATACTGTACAGTAAAATAACTGCTTTCAAATATTTATTATCTAAGCCCAGTTCAGTACTTTACCAAGATGTTAATGAGCAGTTCAAAGACATGACCACAATGTTATGGTTAAAATGACATTGAAATTGTGTGTTTTCAGTAGTGTATAAATGCTTGCAGTAGCACATAGTTATTGTCTCATAGTTAATTCAACAGCTGCAAAGAGTTAATGAAACAGTTCTAAGTCATAAATTAAATTCTGTGATTGCAAAAGAATAAATTGATCATGTTAAAAAAAAATAACATTAAAGCAGACACAGCTCATAACTGATAAAATATTTTCACAGAATGGTCTGCAAAAGAAAAAGTTGTTAAATACATTCAGTTTTGGTAGTAATACTTTAATATCATTGTATTAACTATGTAAAATTGCATTTTGATTTGTTGTATCAAACTAAAGGTTTGTTTCTTGTGTTTTCTATATAAAATGTTTTGAGTATGTTTAAAAACAGAGTGAATTGTTAGATTTTATGAATATAAATCTGAAATTAATTATGTTGTAAATATGCTGAAAGAAAAGCTTGCTTAAATGCAGAAACAAAGTTTAAGTAATATGTGATCAGCAGTCATACTAAATGACCATGGCTTGGAAAAGGAATCTGCTGAATGGACATTCTTCCTTACAGACTCAAAACAGGATGTATGCAAGAGCAAAAATACAAAATCTGCTTTTAAAGAATGGACATTTTCGGCTTACAGACTCAAAACAGGATGTATGCAAGAGCAAAAATACAAAATCTGCTTTTAAAGAATGGACATTTTCCTTACAGACTCAGAAACAGGATGTATGCAAGAGCAAAAATACAAAATCTGCTTTTAAAGAATGGACATTTTTCCCTTACAGACTCAAAACAGGATGTATGCAAGAACAAAAATGCAAAATCTGCTTTTAAAGAACAATGACATGTTATTCTGCATGGAAAAACAGGATGGCACAAGAACAGATGTTTTTTTATACAAAGATCCAAATAAAATACAGGATGTTCACACTGTCAGAAAAGCTGATCTCTGACAATGTGTTTTCTCAAAAATATGTTTTTCTTCATAAAAAACAGGATATGCTTATCAGCATTGGCACAAGAACATATGCTCATATGTTAAGCTTAGTATTGTTTCTACAGGATAAGCAATTCTCCAAATAGAATACAGAACAATGTGTTTCCTCAAAAATATGTTTTTCTACATGGACATCAGGACACTGTTACAGGATATTCACACGGTCAGAAAAGCTGGTCTCTTACAAGACATTGTTAAACAAGGAAGCTTAGTATTGTTTCTACAGGACTAAAACTGTATATAAAGAGCTGTATAAATCCAGCTAGGAGAGAGGTTTGGTAGGGACACAAGTCCCAAGGTAAATGTTATATCTCTCACATCATCTGTACTATATGAGAAGTAAAGTTGGAACAGTACTTTTAAGCTGCAACGTTTGTCCAGTTTTATTTATTATAAAAGTTATTGGTTACTGCTCTTAAAGACAAGTGCTGCAAAGTATATTCTCTCATCAGTGTATATTCTGCAAGTTTCTGTATGCAACAGACTGTGAATGCAAATATAACTAGACTTTGAATTTTAGCAGAATCCAGCCAGCAAGACTGAGTGTCTTAAGAACATTGCAAATCCATCACCAAGCAGTAAGCAGCTCCATGTAATTTTTCCAATTAGATGTGATACTCTGATGAATTGTCCCCTAGGAATACTATCCTTAATAAATTTGGGGTGATTGTTAGTAAAATATAAATAATTATTAATGCATTATTCTTCCTATAAATAGAACTATCAATTTTTAATTCAAACCATCTTTAACTCAATGTCTAAAAAAATTAATATTAGTGCCAACTTTATCTAAAAAAAGTTAAAATTGTAATAGACTCATTGATCTCTTGTATAAAATCATTACATTTGTGCTCCTTCCCTAGACAAATAAAAGGCAAAGTCATCCACAAATCATGTATAAATTCTTATCTTACTAAATAAATTAATTGATGGTATATTAGGTTCCCAACATCTAGTAACAAGATTTACATATGAGGGGGCTACCGTTGTCTCCACTCCAGCTCCTTAATCTCCTAGAAATATTTTCTATTAACAAATAAAAAGGTATTCTTTAATAAAATATCTGATAAAACACAGACTGCATTAACATGCCTACTAGTCCATTGTAAATGCTGTTAAGTAATATCAAATTCCATGCATTCAGCAGTGGAGTAAGATGTATATTATGACTGTAAATTGATAGTAAACATTAGAATTTCACTACCAAAAAACAATACATTATCTTAAATTATTTTCAAATCTTCACACAAGTCTTTGATAAGAGGATGATGCTTAAACCAAAGGGATAAACAAACTGACTAAATAAACCAAAAGTCCTTCCATAACTGATATGTCCATTAAAACAGTAGGTTGAAATGGTGGTTGATTATTGTCTTTATGTATTTTGAGAATACCAATCATAGGAATTTGGGATTTTTTAAGTAGGCTTAAAATTGAACTATGGGACAGAGATGTGAGTTTTCTTTTTAACTGCTGACATTGTTCATTTGTGCTCCTGCATTCCTAGGGATGAATGGCTTGCATTGTTTTATGAAAGGTTGTGTCATTGTGATTATTTGGTTATGGATTATATAACTTTAATGCTGGATGACAACCTCATCCATTTTGATGATGAAATATTTAAACAGAACAGAGGCATAGCAATGGGAGTGACATGTGCCCCTAGTTTTTATGAACATGTTATTCACCTGGGAGAGAGGATTTGTTTTTTAAAAGTAATTTCTATAAGTATTGTAAGTTATTCTTACATTTTTGGATGACATCTTTATGTATTGGTGTGGGACTGATAATGAAGTTTAACTTTTTGTTGAGCACCTGAATAATACAGGTTCCCATCACATTGTCTACCTCTTAAAAGTTCGAACATCATATGGTTGACACCATATGATCAAATTTTTAAAAGTTTGAACGTTTCAACAGAGATCCCCGTACAGTGCGTCAATGAAAGTTTTCTATTGTCTGCACTGTAGTGTGATCTCGGAGTTGGTATATTTAAAGAGCAGTGGATGTGGGGGTGAACCCCCCTGCTTAAGCTTTTAGGTAGGTTTTTTTCTGTTTTTTTTTTGTTTTTTTTAATTTGATTTTCGAACTTTTAAGAGTTCAAACATATGGTCTCAACCATATGGTGTTCAAACTTTTAAAAGTTTAATTATCTGATATAGACCCGAATAATACTACTGATTTTTTTAAATTTACACATACATTTACCGCTAGTAGTGTTAATTATTTGGATACAACAATACAGCATGCTGAAATGGGATTTGTTTCAATTATTTATGGAAAAAAAAAACAAAGAGTAGCAATGGGCACACCTACGGCTAATAGCGATGCTAACATAGTTATGTATATATTGGAGCGTTAACACATTTTATCAGGCAATAATGTGTTTTTAGACAAGGTTTTATTTTATCGTCAGTTTGTTGATGATCTTTTTTTCATTTGGGAAGGTGACATTACTAGTTTTATTGATTTCACTGAACATTTAACTAATACAACTTCCTTTTTAAGAATTAAGAGCAACGTATATACAGATTTTTGTGGATTTTTTTAGATATTACTGCTTTTAAGGATGTAATAGGTGCACTAGGTATTAAACTTTACAAGAAACCAGCAAAAAGGAATTCATAGCTGCATAGAAGCAACATGCACCGTCAATATATGTTCAAAAATATTGTTAAGAATCAGTTTACTAGAGTTGCCAAGCTAAATACCTGAAATGAAACTATGATTAAACAGCTTAATGATGCTTTTTCTGACTTTAAAGACAAGGGTTACAAAAATAGCAAGTTAAAGGATGCCTATAATGATGTTATTTCATTAAGACAAACTATAACTCGGCCCACATTTGCTAAAACTGACACTATAAATATAGATTTAGCTAATAGACATTCTAGGGTTAGATGCATGCTTACTTACAATGCCAGCACTAATGATGTTAAAGATATTATTAAGAAATATTGGCATATTCTAAGAGATGTTCCTGAACTTAATCAAATGCTTTATGCTATATCAGCCTTTGGCCATGAGAGAAGTCAGAATTTGAAAAGCAAGCTATGCTACAAAAGAACAAAGAATGATTAATAAGTTAGACCATTCTAAGAAGAAGGGTACTTTTATATGTGGAAAATGCAGTATGTTCTAAGCTGTAACCTCTGTAAATATCCAGTCACGTCTGTGGTATTTAAGTTATATGATTATGGTAACTGTAATACCAGTAATGAAGTTTACCTTATGTCAAGAATGCACTTCATTTTATGTGGGCAAAACAAATCAGAAATTTAAAGATCTGATAAGTAAACATCTACTGACATAACAAGAGAAATTATTACTAGTGGTCTTTATAGACACCAAAAAGATAAAGGTTCTGCTCATGTTCTTAAGTTTTTAATTTCATATGCTACTAATAGTTCACTTTGTGGTGGCAATACTGTACATCAGACTGAATGAAATGTATTTTACTGGATTTTACACCTAGCTGCACATATATTACCAGGCTTGAATAATACTCTCTCTTTAAACCCTTTGCTTGTTGAACATCAAAAAGAATGTGTAATTAATTATGGCATCACTATATAAAGGTTTTCTGTTGATACAACATTTATGTAGTAAGCCTGAAGGCAAAAGTGTTTTTACTTGGATTTCATTAAAGTGCTCTTGGTCTAGGCTAGCAGTTTGTGTGTTCCATTGGTTCTCTTTTTTCTAGTACTTATGGAAAGCTCACATTTAGTAATGCGTACTGACAGTTTTCCTAGTCAATACCCTTTTTCTGTTATAAAAAAAAAGTTTAGCTAAGGGTTAGTGTATAAGGTTGCCTGCATGACGTCTACCAAGGAAAAAATATTGTTGAGATAGATAAATTAATGAAAATGTTTATAGAGAATGGTTATCCAGACAGAATGTGTAAAACTATTTTTGATGAAGCTAGAATGATAAACACAAACACATTTTAAGTGTAGCTTGAAAATGAAACAAATAAAATCAAGCAACAGCACTCACTAAGTGGGACAAAGTTTGAAATGGCATTGGTGTTACAATAGAATGATTGTGTTAAGGATGTTAACAACACAGTGGAAACAAAATGGATTATAATGAGATGTAATTTGAGTGTTTTTTAATACTGTAGATGAAAAACCCATCTTTGTTTATAAAATGGCTAGTAATTTTAAAATATAGATTGAAAACCTTTGAATAAAGTCAGATAGGGCAAATCAATGATTTATCAAAGGGTACCACAAAGTGTGGATTTTACAAACAACGCCCTTGTAGTTTTGAAGACAAATTTTAATCCAAGGTGGAAACAGTATAAAACTAGAAAAATGAAATTGCTCATCATTTGGGGTAATATGAGTGGATGGTGTGTTCATACTTTTGTTTATGTAAAAATGAACGTCCATTGAGGAAATGTATGTATCAGCATGTTTACAATATAAAGAAGAGTACACAAACAATGCTTTATACAAACATTCCTTAGATTGTGGGCATTTTGATAAGTTCAAGTTTGGTATATTAGAGAAGTAACCAATTAATCTTATGGGGAGCTTGGGAAAATTAGAATGCAGGGATCTCCTGTAGCAACTATGCCTAAAAAAGCGTACCCCCAGGTCTGAAAGAATATATTTCAATTAAGCCAGTTTTACAACTGAGATCTACAAAACTTAAAAAAAATAATAACAGTAAAATTTAATAAAGCTGAACACCTGAAATCTAAATGTTTTAAGGACAGAGTTTAACCATGAAATTAAAGGTTGGGGATTTTCAAATCTTTATGAGTGTAGGCATTTTTTTAAGCCAAGGATTTTTTTTTTACATAAAAAAACTCCTCTTTTATATAGGAAAAACAAATTAAACTGACTGTGGCAAGCTATGATTGCATTTTGTATTAGACCTTAAGTCTATAGCACAGAGTATAGAAGTTTTCATACAAAGATGAAATGATTTATATAAGTGATATACATCATTTTATCTTCTGGTTAATTGATTAATTTTTTTTAATGTTTAATATAATTAATAGTTAATTTATCTATGTACATCACTGTACTATCTAAAGGAAGTGATGTAAGAGGTACTTTGTTCTGATGAAGCCCCTTAAGTAATGAAGGGACAAAAGTGCTTAATGATTGTTTGGTTTTAATACATTGTGTTATTTCTTAGTACTTGCATCATACTTCTTATTTCATAAACTTTAGTGTGCATTACTGCAGCAGGCACTGTACTTTCTCTGGGTCCACAGCACCAGGAAGCAGCCCCTTGCACTACCTAAACTTGTTTTGCTTAGTTTCTCAGAATGGATTCAGCAGTCACTAGCTGAAACTAATAAAATCCATTTTACCTGACTCCAAAAGCCACTCATTTAGCTACTGCATATATTAGTATAAGCAACAGAAGCGACTCCAGTTGAACTTAAAAATTATTTGTCAAATAAAAAGTATTCAGAAAACAGAAAGCATTTAATCCTTACCTTGCAGGCATACACATAAAGTACCTTGTGGTCTGGATTAGCCCCGCTCCGCTCGCCCTTGCAATGCTCGGGCTCACTCCGTGGCCCCCCCTGCCCCCAAATACCACCCGCCCCCATTGGTGCTAATTTTAAAGCTCAATAAACCACTCACGCATTCCAGAACCTATCATAGATAGCCCATACTTCCAAACACCACCCCTTCCTGCCACTAATCATTCTGTATTCCTAATCCTTTTCTCCTCCAAAGTCTTATTCCACATACCTCAGCCAAGTGCTATGTTAACTATCAAAATGAGACCAATAATGTTACTAATTCCAATAATACTCATTCCATATCTCCTCACCACCTATGAAAATCAGCCCTACCTTGGCTTTCACCACCCCTTATCCCAAACTAAAGCTACTCCTACACTAAATAAAACAGATCAACTCATAGCTCTCTGCAAATCTGATTATTCCACTCTTAACAACCACCAACTAACCAGACTATGATGTATCTCTCCCAAAACCAGATATTATCATAAAATAATTAGAAAAGCATTGAAACTAATAATTACTGTACAATACAGTGTGATAAGGGATGGAGACATCCTTCCAAACCCTGGTCCTACCCCTCCCACAAGCTCTAGCTCCCAGCCCATTACCCCTTCTAACATTTGGCCAACAACAAGGACCCCTAACTCTCTCCTGACCTGTCACCTAAACATCAGGAGTATAAACAACAAATTCCATAATCTCCATGTCTTCTTAGCAGCCTACTCACCTGATGTGCTATGGCTCACGGAATCCTGGCTAAAACCAGGAGCTAAAGACAATGAAGTTATCCCACCAGTGTACAACATTATCAGAATAGAATGTAAGTCTAGGAAAAGTGGGGGAGTAGCAGTGCTCTTTAAAAATACACTAGACATCACATTAGCCCCACAACAACCTCCCTTGATCAATAATGCTGAAACTCTCGTTATCAAACTACAACTTAACAAAATTAAATTTATATTCATTGCGTGCGTTTATCCCCCCAGGTAATAATACAAATATTCTAGAGGACTTCCTATAATGGCTATCCAACACGTACCCCCATAAAACTATGGTGTTAGGGGACTTTAATATTGATTGGAAGTAATGTTCCTCTGAATCTCCCACAACTCATGTAAACCTTCATGGCTATACACAACTCATATCCTCACCCAGGAGAATAAGTAAACCCTACAACAAAGGCAGTATCCCGGACTGGATTCTTATCAACAATCACCCAGACCTGTACAACGCCGGTTCATAGGTTCATAGGTTCATAGGTTCATAGGTTCATACTAGGCTATCTGCCCAAGGGCATTTATAAGCCTAGCCCATAGTTATGTGGCTTTCGCCACCCCTTTAGTTTGAATAAAAACTATGCCTATCATTTTGCTGTGCCTCTGTCAAGCAGTGACGCTGAAGTAATCCCTGGGGTATATCTGCAATCTCCCATCCATTGGTCAAGATTCCTCTTGAACAAGACCAGAGAGGTGCTCTGCCTCACATGTACCGGGATTTTGTTCCACAGCATAGGGAGTCTCTGGGTGATGAATCTGTCCCTCCAGCACGTTCTATTTATAACCGTGTCAAGGTTTAAGTCTCCGCCCTTGTGGTTCTGAGGGATCTAGATTTTTGAGGTGAAGCATATTCATCAAATCTGGGTTTGACATGGCCTTATATGTCAGGCACAGGTCACCTCTGAGCAAGCGGTATGAGACTGAATAGAGCTGGAGTTCTTTCAGTCGGGCAGCATAAGACATATTTTTGAGACCCTTTATCCTTTTGGTGAGGAACTTTTGGGGCCTTTCAAGCTGCAGCAGGTGTCTGGTCAGATACATTCGAACGGGCATTGTACTCAATCATAGGTCTAATAAGTGATGAGTACAGGGGGACGATGACCTCCCTTGATCTAGATGTGAATCCCTTCATGATCAGGTGGGTGATATAGAAGGTTTTCCTAACTACTTTAGCAACATGAGTGTCAAACGAAAGGCTACTGTCAACCTGGGTCCCCAGATCTCTGATGACTTTTTCTGTGCTCAGTGGATTGCCACCTATATGGTAGCTAGGGGTAGCCTTGTTTTTCCCAAAGGGTATGACTATGCATTTTTTGGCGTTTAACTTCAGGCCATGGCTCTGGCCTCCCAGATGATATAAGTGACCACTTACTCACTGATATCATCAAGCAAATTTTCTATAAATCTATTAGAAATAACAAGAACTTCAACACCACTGATTTTCAGAACAAACTCAAAGCATGCAATTGGGCCATTGTAAAAGATCTTCTACTGGATGATGCTGTAGTCTAATTTAATACTAAATTCCTTACCATTCTAGATTCCCAAGCTCGCGCCCTTAGAGCCAAAACTAAAACTGCCCCCTGGCTCTCTAAAACCAAAATCATAGCAAGAAATAAAGCATGGGACAAATGGCGTACCTCAAAAGACCCACTTGACCATATTAAATTCTGACAGCTACGTAATGATGCTAAGAAAGCCATATTGTAGGACAAAAAAACTTCTATCAACACCTTCAACAAAAACATCAGAACAAACTGCAAAAGTTTTGGGCAGGAATAAACAAACTGCTCCACCCTGGACAATCCACCACTCCCACCCCATCAGCTTGTAACCAAAAATCTCCAGAGGAAACTGCAAATGTCTTTAACAGTTTCTTTACTAAGACCATCTAATCACTAGCTAGCCAACTGGCTCCCAGTTACTCCAATCATGATTCCTCCTTGACCACTGCCCCACTCTCCTTTAACTTCCAGCCTGTATCTACATCAACCATCAGATCTCTAATTAAACTAAAATCAACTACCCTAGCAGCTGATATCCTCCCAACAGAATATCTACACAAAGTGGCAGATGCCCTTGCAAACCCTATTTCTATTATTATAAACTGAACCTTGTCTGAAGCCGCCATTCCCTCCATCTGGAAGATTTCCCACGTTATTCCTCTCCATAAAGGAGGGAACTCATTAGACCTTTCATACTACATACCAATAGCTATACTATCACCACTGGCCAAAATAATGGAAAAATGCATCCATAACCCATTAATGCATCATCTCACCCAGAATAAACTACTGGACAACTCTCAGAATGGCTTTAGGCCAAACCATAGCACCACCTCAGCCCTCCTATCCTTCTCTAATTCCATTAACCTCAACCGAAACAATAACAAACTTACATCAGCTCTCTTTCTAGATCTCTCTAAGGCCTTTGATATGGTTAACCACCAACTACATATCCATACCCTGAAGAAACTGTCACTAAATAAATGTGTAATTAAATGGTTCCAATCTTATATGTCCAGAAGACAACAAGCAGCATTCTGGCAGAATACACTATCCACCCATCTACCCATCACACTAGGACCACTAAGGCTCCATACTAGGACAACTTCTCTTCTCAGTCTTTATCAATGACCTACCAACAATCACTTCCAAGGCCATCTGCATCCAATATGTGGACGACTCCACTTTAATCTGAGCAGCCTTCTCCTCAACTGAGCTGATGACTCTAACCCAGAATACTTTCAATGATGTTGAAAAATGGTTCAGAAACCATCAGCTTATTTTAAACCCCAACAAAACTAAGCTGCTAATTTTTTCCCCCACCTGTAAGTCCTCTTCACAATTCTTTACTATAAGATCCAGTAATGGCACACTGATATCCCCAGATGTTCACACCAAACTCCTAGGGGTCACAGTTGACAATACCCTAAAATATGACACCCATGTCAATCAAGCTATCAAAACCATCAACAAAAACCTGGGCTCCCTCCATAGGATCAAACCTTTCCTCACTCCATTTGCAAGAACTTCTATTGCTCACTCTCATTTACTGTCTACCCTTCTCTAAGCCTCCCCCTTTTCACTAACTTGAAAAAACCACTCTTAGCAAACTTGCTAGCTGTTACAGCCATATTGCTAGATTTGCTACAGGTATGACCTTTAGGACCCACCACTGTCTCAACTTAACTGAACTAGGTTGGCTTGAATGGACTAGTCTTCTCCAATACAACCAACTTATAATATCCCACAAAGTTCTAAACCACCCTGATAAGACACTGGCACTAAACAAGATCATCAATCCCTACAGCAACCTGAGGTCACTGCGCTCTGCTGACAAACTGTTGGTTCAAACAACCAAAAGGATACATGTGTCTGGTGACTCTCTATGTGCCAGCTCTGTAGGCAAAACTTGAAACTCTCTACCTGCTGAACTTACTCTCCAGCCCTCTCTAACCCAGTTCAAAAAAAGTTTCAAACTACACTTTCAAAAGCACTGGCAATGTCCCTGTTCCAAACCTAATTAACACCCATCCGCTGATATTGGATATCTTGCCTAGTTAAATCTGTCATTTGACTCTAAAATGTATATGATTTTGCTTTGTGGCATATCTAGACCTTGTTTATGGATAAAGTCCTCATAGCCGGCCTTAGGCATAGGCCAACTAGGCGACCGCCTAGGGTGCCGCTCTAGCAGGGGCACTTTTCCAGTATTTATTTGGTGTAGGTAGACCAGGATGGAGGCACCAGGTCGTTTGGTAGGGGGCGCCGTGGAGCCCTTTTGCCTGGGGCACCAGTTGACCTAAGGCCGCTCCTGAAGTCCTTATCTGTGTGAAACCCTGTGTGAAACTCTTAGTTGCCTATACCAATTGTGCCAACCATGTTCTATAAATGTTTGTAACCTTACTGAAGACTGTAAACTATGTTAATTTGGAAATGTTACTAATGTAAGCTACTAACTTGGACATTTTCTCTTCGGGCCTCCACTGAAAATGGATATATATCCAGTTGGACCATCATGGTAAACAAATGTAAAATAAATAAAATAAATAAACATGAGGAGAATAAATCTAAGATAACTTCCCTGCTTAGTCTAGCAGAAGCACATTGATGTCAAGCAGGAATGGAAATCAAACCAAAAGTAGATAAAAATCAGGTGGTGACTGAATGTGCCAAAAAACAAAAGAAAGAATATAAGGTGAAGGATCAGATGAGAAGGCAAGAAATGTGGAAAATGCATAAATATAGTTGCAAGTATAGAAAACTTCTGGAAGAACCTCATGTTGATCAGGATCGAATGCAGGAATGGTTAAGGAGAGGCAAATTCAAACCAAAAGATGAAAGGTTAATAGTGGCGGCCCAAGACAGTGAGCTATGCACACGTTGGTTTACAAAGTCCATTGAACATCTGGAAGAAACAGACAAATGTAAGTTTTGTAAAACAGAACTGGAAACAGTCGCACACCTCATTGCTGGTTGTGACATGCTAATGGCAGAAGGACTGCATACTGAAAGGTGTACTAGTGTGGCAAGACTATTGCACTGGGGATTGTGTAAACATTATGGCATTGAAGTAGCTAAAAAACACCAGAAACATGAGACACAAAGCATCATAGAAAATGACGTCTACATCACATGGGATCATCCATTGCCTCAGTTAAAAAGATAGATAAGAGAAAACCAGATATACTGCTCCATGAAAAGAACACAAAAGTAGCATTGATCATTGAAATTGCCACACCCAGTGACTACAGTGTGTTGTGTACAGAGAGACACAAAGTCATAAAATATCAGAATTTGCAGGCAGAAACCAGAACAATGTGGAAGAACGATACCCAGACAGTTCCAATAGTAGTAGGAGCAGCAGGTCTTATAAAAAAGAGTCTATAATCGTATTTAGATATGTTACTAATACATGTAACTCCATATGAATTGCAGAAGGAATAATTTTTGGGCACATTACGAGTGCTGCAAAGAGCACGTCTGGCTGACATTAAAGAGTGAAACAATACTAATTTCATGAACTTTAATCGTAGTTTGACTTAGGAATGGGGTCCATTTTTGTCATGGTAATAGAAACGCAAAAGACTTGGAGAAATTAAAAAAATATATTATATTCATTAAGTGGCTGAAATTATTCTAAGAACTACACTAACATGGAAATGTAGAAAGCAGATCTTCCAGGGTTGGTATGTCTCCAATCGGGTGTTTAATAAATAGGCAAGTGGGGGCTGGAATTTGTTGGAGGAAATTAGCAAAGGAATCAAAGAACTGGGAGTGAAAGGAAGTAAAGTAGGATGAGGCTAAGCAGAAAACTGGACTGCAGGTCAAAGACTGTCATCCCTACCAGGGACTGATATCAGGTTCGAGGCAAACAGAGAAAGGGTAGAGGAATGCTAAGCAAAAGACTGGCTCTGGTACAGTTTTAAGCTGAGTCTAGAACAGAAGCTGCTGCTAAATAAAGGGATAATTATTAGGGCATATAAAATATTACATGATAACTGTTACACATAATCAGCAGAGGTTAAAAAAGTTTAGGAAGAGAGAACAGAAAGACACATTACAAAGGAAAAATGAGAAGAAATTTTGTGAAGGGTGAGTATGAAGAGAAAATGTCAGTGTGTGCATTTCATTTCTAATGTGTTTTCATAACAACATGGATTCCTGAATGCCCTTTGGTATATTTTTGTTGATTTGCTTCCTGTCTAATATTAGAAAATGCTGATAGAGTTAGAAAAGTATTAGATTTATTCTGAGTAGAAATTTCTGTCATGGAATTCAGAAGTCATGCCTAATATGGAATGTCATAAACAAGTAGGCAAGATATTTTAGTAAAACTAATGCTGCAGTTTGTCTTTCTGCTTTTCGCGGTTAGGGGTCGCCGCAGCGGAACTCCGGTCCGCTAATGATTGGCAGTAGCTTTTCATGAACACCGAGGTTCCAGCTCGACGTTCAACCTTCAACGAAGGCAAGCCCATTTACATGTCTTTCGAACGCCCACCCAACCGCGGGGAGGACATGCAGACACCACACAGAAGGCACTCCCCGCACTCCAGCCGAGAATCGAATGGGATCAGGGTTTCTTCTATGATTGTTACAATAATGTTGCTTTTAATGAAAGAAAGTATAAAATAGCAAGCATTCTGTATCTCAAGGAGACAGGATCTTGATTTCCTACTCTCGTCTGTACGTCTTTCTCTGTGCAGTAAAGGAGATTGTTATTGTCTGCAGAACTGTCTTGTGTGAAAGGTATTTGATACCTTAACATTTTGGTGCTATGTCTACTTGGGATTCCAAGCTGACTGTGTGCTGCTGCATTAGAAATTGTCACTGGGCCCAAAGGAGAAAGACGTTTTCTCTCAGGCAAGGTTTTGGTGTACCAACAAGCAATTTTAAAAATCTCATCAATCTAAAGTCTCTACAGGTGAGCTTTACTAAACCTTTTTTCACTAGTTCTGATCGAATGCGAGGGGGTAAATTGTATGCATATGGGAAATTGTAATCACTCATACAACAGCTTTAAGTAAAATTATGTGCTAGTGGAGTCTGATCAATATATACAAGGACAGAGAATCCATGTCACAGGGACTGAGTGTTTTTTGAGAAGGACAACATCCTTCTCAGGATATAAAGAAAAGGAACAGAGGATTTCTTCATGTGGAATTCTGAGTGACCCTAATTATAGTTGCATAGCTATCCCTTTGCTATGAGAGTGGGATTTTGTAATGGGCTCCAGTGCAAGTGATTTAAAAGAGCTGAAGTATAGGACTCCAGGCAGGCAGACAGACATATGTTCAATAAGTATGGAAGAGACAGCCATAGTTATTTGGTAAAATGGCTTGAGCTAATTAAAAATAACACTTTACAGTTTACAGAAAAGTGCACTTTTGATAAGAAAATTTTTGAAAATGTAAAAAATAAACTCAAACAAAGAGTAATAATGTACTGACCTCTTGTTGGTCAGCTTTTAGAGGCCAGCAAGAAGAATATGAAAATATGGAAAAGTAATCTGTAGTTCAAAGCTTAAAATATAAGATAGATTAACATCACAATTGCAGGTGGTTAATTGAACAATAAATACATTACAAAAATGTGCAGATGAGAATCCCCACTCTTGCATTATCTGTTAAAACAGAGAAATTGTGAGTCACACATTCACATGATAACTGGCCTCCATTACCTTCTGCACCCCCTCCACCTTATGATCCGCCAGTGTCTCAAGAAGCTGATAGTTCTACCCCTCTATGAGGGCAGCTGGAGGTGAGTTTAGCAGAAACAACTATCACTCCCCAGATGTAGCCCAAGTTACTTCTAACACTTCTAGTCACCCCTCTGAGTCAGATTGCAAAATAGACTTCATCAGCAATGTCAATCAGTTCCCACCGTAATACCCTCAGATGAAATGTTAATGTGTAGAGCTAATAAAGGGAAACATTTATATCACAGACATAAATATGGAACAAATGTTAAATGTGGGAAAACTGAAAAGATTTCCTAATAGGAGTTTGTCAGCAAAAACTAGCACTTTGGGTATGATTACGCACATTATTACCCAATTCCAATTGTTATGAACAGGAAGGAACATCAGTGAGGATCTCCTGAAAAGCAAACTGCGGATAAGAGACAGATTATGACTCTTCTATTGATCCTGATATACCTTCCACACAAATGCATCCCTTGTGACAAGTGCCAAACCCTGCAACAGGTAGAGATAGTGAGGATGAACCTAATATGAGAGTAGTACAACCATGAACTATAGTGGATTTTCAAACCATGATAGATTCTCTCCTACCCATTCAGACACATTCAGCAAAATGTGCCAACATCTTAGGATGACATGTATAATTGCAAAACCCTACCACTGAAAGTCTGAGAGCAGTATTAAAGACCTCCACACCTCCTAATATTTTTAGGAAAATATGTGACAAATCTAACATAGTCAACAACATTCCAAAATAAACAGATGATGAATTTCTAGCTGTTAGAAATAACCTCTTAAACACCTTTAAAACAGCATGTGCCCCCATCCCTAATTGGGCAAGAATAAAAGCTATTGTGCAGAAACAGGACGAGTTTATTGATGTGGATATGCAACTCATGATGACATGTTTGAAGCCTTCTCTGGACATCCAGAGCCTACAGAAGGTGCTGCAGCCAGCAGGTGATCAGCAGCTTTTGTAGAGGGTTTGTTACCTCCCATACAAGAGCAAATTAAAAAAGGTTTGTTTGAACTGGCCAAATTTAAGCATTCGTGAAATTGTAAATCAGGCCTAATATGCAGCAGATAATATACTTACAGAAGAAAAAGAGCAAAAGAAAAAGTAGATATTCAGCTCCAACACTTCAATACTGGCTCCTGACAGCAGGGAAGTGGGGAAGGAGAAATCATGCAGAAGAGGTAGATTCCAAGTCTTTCAACAACCAACAGGACAGTATCAGCAAAATTATTATCCTCCCGATTTACCACCATCACCACATGGTGCAGCATGTTTAAATGCTTTTTTTAATTGTGGTCCAACTGGGCATTGGCAAAATTAATGTCCTTTATGTAGACAGTAAATGTGCTCAACTACTACAGCAACCTGAAAGAAACCCTACTGTATGATAGATAAACTTACTAAGCTGGGCATAAATCCCTATGTCACTCGATTGTTTGCAACTGGCTTACTGACAGAACCCAGACTGTAAAAGTAGCTGACTCCAAATCCAGCTCCAGACAAGTGACAAGTGGAGTACCTCAGGGTTCAGTCCTGGGACCGCTCTTGTTTGGCATCTACTTCTCTGAAGTACAGGCCAGCACTAAGAGACTCTGGCTAACAAAGTTCACAGATGACTGCAAACCGGGAGCCATTATTGAATCCCCAAATGATGTGGATATTCTACAAAAGGGCCTTACAGAAACAAATGCTTGGTGCCAGAGCCATGGGCTCAAGCTTAATGCCAAGAAATGTATAGTTATTCCCTTTGGGAAAAAACATGTACCCATGAATTACCACATAGGTGGCAGTACACTAAACACCAAATGTGTGATGAGAGACTTAGGGACACAGGTGGACATTATTCTCACCTTCGATAACCACATTGCCACAACAGTCAGGAAATCCTTCTATGTGGCACACCTCATCACTAAGGGCTTTTCATCCAGAAAAAAAGAGGTCATTGTCCCACTGTACTCATCCCTCATTTGACCCATTATAGAGTACAACGCCCCATTTGGTATGTACCTCACAAGACATCTGCAACAGCTGGAAAGGACACAGAAATACCTCACTAAAAGAATCATAGGCCTAAAGCAGATGCCCTATGTTGACCATCAAAAAAAACTCCAGCTATACTCTGTGGCATATCGTCTACTCAGAGGTGATCTCTACTTAACATACAAGGCCATGTCAAACCCTAAGCTGTTGGACATGCTCCACTTAAAGACAGGGGTCCAGGGAAGAAATATCCAGGGAATTGTTATGGTTAGACTTGTATAGGCCCTATGAACCTATGAACCTATGGCACACTGCTTGGCAGCCACCGGTATGGCAGCAAACCTGTTAGGATAGTCTTGAGCAGTAACAATGGCTGATTCCCTTGGTACTGATCGATCAAGATAGTAATTTTGTCAACATTAAAAGAAACCAGCCACAGAGAAGCAATAATACATCCTTCCTTAATGCTCAATGCTGTAACAGTTCACAAAGCACATCGGACAACGTCCCTTAAGCGTCTTTTATTGAAAGTCAATACACACTATTACGGATCAAGCGCTTTCATCCACAAAAAGTGGACTTCATCAGAATCAATTTACTAATTAATTACTCCCTATTTATACACATTTTGGCACCAAATCTTTGTAAAATCTTAAAGAAAACAACACACAAAAATAATCAGTTAAAAATCATACTAAAAATATATAACTAGCACCTGCTAGTATGATCTATTAAATACTTCAACCAACCACACTTATGTTATGATCAAATAATAAAAATAATTGTATAAAAATCCAATACAATTTTTTTAAAAACAATATAAAACAAGGTGACAATGACAATTTCAACAATTTGAACAGCTTTATATAACATTATAATGCAGTGCCTAAGGTCAGAGTTGGTTTATAACTTAATATTCTCCAAAATTATATAATCTACTTCCATTATACAGTGGCAATACTTACAATTTCCACATCTATGTGTCCCACTGTACCATGTAGGTATGACATACATCTTTTCTGACCTCTCCAATATTGACTTTATATTCATACCCATTTTCAACACAAATATAGGAGCATCACCCACTATTTTCTTAACTTCAGGCTCCATGGAAAAAATGTTCCAATATTTTTTCATAATATTCTTAATATGAGTTGTTTGCGGTGTATACTCTAAAATACATGGTTTCCTATATTCACAATTATCTTTCTTTACTGTATCCTGTCTAAATGGTTTGCCTAAGACTGGGAAGTATTTATTTCCCCATTCTTTAATAACTAATGTTTTTACTTCATTGATGAGTTGAATTGGGTACCCTCTATTAACAAATAAACTGCTAATGAATTATATTTCTTCCAGCATCTTGTCATATTTTGAGCTCATTCGTGCTTCTCGAATACACTGACCCTTAAATATACTTTTTTTTTGTCTTATATGGATGGTTACTACTATATTCTAAATAATTGTTAGAAAAAGTTTTTTTTCTATAAATCCGAGACTCAAATCCCTCTTTACTGCTAGATATAAAAGTATCTAAATATGCCAGACCATCTTTACTGACATTATACGTAAATTTCAAAAACTGACTAATATTGTTTAGGTACCTTATAAATACTTCAATCAACTCTTCTTGTCCATCCCATAGAATAAATATATCATCCAAAAATCTAATATAATATCTGATATATTTATTATACTGACTCTTAAAGACATATTGCAACTCCCAGTCCAACATAACCAAATTTGTGTATATTGGTGCACATGCTGTACCCATGGCCACTCCACGGGTCTGCCTATAGCATTCCCCCTCAAAATAGATGTAATTATAATCTAATATAATACTCATGAGTTCCATAATGACCAATATTTGTTCCCAATCAAGCTGTGAATAATTGTGTATACTGTTGTAAAAACATTCTAATTCTTGTTCCTTGGGTATACATGAAAATAGATCAACTACATCTATAGAGATGTATATTAATCCTTCTTTCCATAAATCAGGTGTTAAATTCCCTAAAAAAATCCACGAATCTTTAATCATATGTGGAATTTTTTCATAAATATGTTTAAGCCAATTATCAATAATTACTCCCATAGGGAATGTCTTAGAATAACTACCTGATATAATTGGCCTAAATGGGGGTCATGATAATCTTTGTGTACTTTAGGCACTCCTACTATAGTTGCCATAAAAGGATGGTCAACTTTCATAAAATTAAATAAGTCAAGATTAATTCTACCATCAGTTAACATATCTTCCAAGAATAGGTCTATCCGTCTATATCCTATATTAATTTCATTTAAAGAAATAGAGGTGTAATTTCCAGATGTAACCAAACTGTTGTATATTTTATTTATATATGCATCCTGATTGTATATAACAATCCCTCCCCCGTTATCCGGCTTCATTATTCTAATAGATCTATCCTCAGTGATATTTTTAAGTAAAGCTAACTCATTGTTATTCATATTATTATTAACTGTATTAATTTTGCTATTAATACTCTTACAAACATGATTTTTTAACATATATATATCACGAGTTACAAGTTTTTCATATAGACCTATATATGGATTACAAGGGGGAATAAATGAACTCTTTTTCTTGGTTTTGTTATTATCCATCTTATTAGGTGCATTCCGAAAATATAACACTAAATTAAGTTTCCTAAGATATTTTTAATTTCAATAATGCTATCTACCACTCTAAACTGGTTATTAGGCACAAATTTCATACCTTTTGAAAATAAAGTAAAATGTTCATTACTAATTACTTTATCAGTATAATTATATACATAGAAATCATTTTTGATAGATAATACCATCTGCTTCAATAATCCTAATATGTTCATTACATTCATTTCTCTTGTTGTTTCCACTATTATATTCATACTGGGAAGGTTCATTTAAACTAATAGTTAATACTTTTCCCTCCATTGTCTTAATGGAGGGAGATTCTCCTGTCGACCCCATCTTTGTTTTCCCGAATTTTCCCTCCATTCACATTTTCTCATTCCATTCATTCTCCTTGTTTGATTCCCTCCCCCTTGAAAATTTACATTATTACAATATGCATCAAAATTATTGTCCTTAATATTAAATCCATTACCGTACCCATCACTTTTTCTCCATTGGTATGCTGTCTTGTTTTTATAATCATTAGAATCTCTTGCCAATTTCTTGTATTTCCTTTGTATAATAATATCAGCTTTCTTATTAACTTCACTAAATTGCTTATGATATAAATTTTTCCACTGTTCAAACAATAAATCATCACAAATAATTTTATTCAGTTTCTCCACTTTGTCAATATATAAACATAATTTCTCATTGTTTTTCTTTATAAGCAATTTCATAAAATCAAATCCAAATTGGTCAAACAGTTTCTCAAAATCATCACAATTTTGTTCATCCAACTCTATTCCCATAGGAATGTAAAAAAATCTAAGACCATTCGGCACTAAATGCATGATCAAACACTGGTTCAAGTAAGCATTGTCAACCTTGATGCCCCTAATAATGTTAAGAAATTTACCCATTTGGTAGACCTTATCACGTAAAGTACCATGACTAACATCAGTATTTTTAACAGTAGATCTAATATCATTTTGTCCAGTTTTATCGAAGTGCACATCAAAAGTAATAAAATTATCCAAATTGTTCATTTCATTATTATTAGCATTGCCCACAATGATATTACTTCTAGTCCATGGGCTAGAGCTAGTTTGCACAGTACCTGGTTTACTCTGATTTTGGGTGACCAATGAAGTATAAGTTTTCCTGGTCATAATCCTTTTAGGTTTAGTCCCCGTTCGTTTGGACTCTTCCTCTATGTTGTATAGAGAAAAATCAAATGTAAAGTCCTTTTCAGTTAGTCGACTATTGTCTGGCAACTTATTAGTTAGATCCAATGCATGGTTACATAAAATAATGTTCGTAGCTTGATTTTGACCATTGGGTATGTCAAAATCTAAATTGCTGGAACCCGACGGCGTTCTACATGAAAATAAAGGCTCTGTCTCAGTACGTGCCTCATTACGTTGCGTCAACAACTCCAAAATATGTGAAACTTCTCCTTTCAATGATGAGACTTCAGAACGAAGCTGTGCTAGTTCATCAGTACCACTAGGCGTACGCTTCCCTGTATTAGGATCCTCCTGGATATCCATACTGCAAATAATCCAAAAGAACACAACAACCAAAAACAAAATCAAAAGAATCCAGCCACAGAGAAGCAATATGTCCTTCCTTAATGCTCAATGCTGTAACAGTTCACAAAGCACATCGAACAATGCCCCTTAAGCATCTTTTATTGAAAGTCAATACACACTATTACGGATCAAGCGCTTTCATCCACAAAAAGTGGACTTCATCAGAATCAATTTACTAATTAATTACTCCCTATTTATACACATTTTGGTGCCAAATCTTTGTAAAATCTTAAAGAAAATAACACACAAAAATAATCAGTTAAAAATCATACTAAAAATATATAACTAGCTAAAGTACCTGCTAGTATGATCTATTAAATACTTCAACCAATCACACATGTTATGATCAAATAATAAAAATATTTGTATAAAAATCCAATACAATTTTTTAAAAACAATATAAAACAATATAAAACAAGGTGACAATGACAATTTCAACAATTTGAACAGCTTTATATAACATTATAATGCATTGCCTAAGGTCAGAGTTGGTTTATAACTTATACAATACACACTTTAGCATACACTATAAATAATTCTCATAAAATATCAGTTGCCTAATAAATTAATATATCTACCCATTAAATAATTTAAAAAGAATTTATTTTTAAATATAATTATTAATAAATAATTTATAAAAATGTATTAGATTATATAATATAACTAGGATCTGAATGAATGGATGAATACTTTAATAATTCATTAATAAGAATGGTTTTAAGGAAATACCATCATTTAAACCTGGTGGAGTTGTGGCATCTGTTAGTATCTGCCATTTTGCTTCTTTTTCAGCTAAATGAACCCCTAAATTACCTCCCCTCAAATTATTAATAACTGTCTCAATGATGGCAAATCTAAATTGATGTCTATCATCAAAAGATGTTATATGCCTATATAATGCATTAGTACTATCCTTCTTCTTAATATCATATAAGTGCTCATATATCCTCTTCTTAAACCTACGCTCAGTTTTTCCTGTATAATAACCAGGACATAATACGCACTTAGCTAAATATACAACATTTTGTGTATCACAATTACCTCTCCCAAATTTTATTCTTGTTTTATTAATATTCTCCAAAATTATATGATCTACTTCCATTATACAGTGGCAATACTTACAATTTCCACATCTATGTGTCCCTCTATACCAAGTAGGTATGACATACATCGGGTTCCAGCGATTTAGATTTTGACATACCCAATGGTCAAAATCAAGCTACGAACATTATTTTACGTAACCATGCATTGGATCTAACTAATAAGTTGTCAGACAATAGTCGACTAATGGAAAAGGACTTTACATTTGATTTTTCTCTATACAACATAGAGGAAGAGTCCAAACGAACGGGGACTAAACCTAAAAGGATTATGACCGGGAAAACTTATACTTCAGTGGTCACCCAAAATCAGAGTAAACCAGGTACTGTGCAAACTAGCTCTAGCCCATGGACTAGAAGTAATATCATTGTGGGCAATGCTAATAATAACGAAATGAACAATTTGGATAATTTTATTACTTTTGATGTTCACTTCGATAAAACTGGACAAAATGATGTTAGATCTACTGTTAAAAATACTGATGTTAGTCATGGTACTTTACGTGATAAGATCTACCAAATGGGTAAATTTCTTAACATTATTAGGGGCATCAAGGTTGACAATGCTTACTTGAACCAGTGTTTGATCATGCATTTAGTGCCGAAAGGTCTTAGATTTTTTTAAATTCCTATGGGAATAGAGTTGGATGAACAAAATTGTGATGATTTTGAGAAACTGTTTGACCAATTTGGATTTGATTTTATGAAATTGCTTATAAAGAAAAACCATGAGAAATTATGCTTACATATTGACAAAGTGGAGAAACTGAATAAAATTATTTATGATGATTTATTGTTTGAACAGTGGAAAAATTTATATCATAAGCAACTTAGTGAAGTTAATAAGAAAGCTGATATTATTATACAAAGGAAATACAAGAAATTGGCAAGAGATTCTAATGATTATAAAAACAAGACAGCATACCAATGGAGAAAAAGTGATGGGTATGGTAATGGATTTAATATTAAGGACAATAATTTTGATGCATATTGTAATAATGTAAATTTTCAAGGGGGAGGGAATCAAACAAGGAGAATGAATGGAATGAGAAAATGGGAATGGAGGGGAAAATTCGGGAAAACAAAGATGGGGTCGATAGGAGAATCACCCTCCATTAAGACAATGGAGGGAAAAGTATTAACTATTAGTTTAAATGAACCTTCCCAGTATGAATATAATAGTGGAAACAACAAGAGAAATGAATGTAATGAACATATTAGGATTACTGAAGCAGATGGTATTATCTATCAAAAAACTATTTCTATGTATATAATTATACTGATAAAGTAATTAGTAATGAACATTTTACTATATTTTCAAAAGGTATGAAATTTGTGCCTAATAACCAGTTTAGAGTGGTAGATAGCATAGCATTATTGAAATTAAAAAATATCTTAGTAAACTTAATTTAGCTTTATATTTTTGGAATGCACCTAATAAGATAGATAATAACAAAACCAAGAAAAAGAGTTCATTTATTCCCCCTTGTAATCCATATATAGGTCTATATGAAAAACTTGTAACTCGTGATATATATATATGTTAAAAAATCATGTTTGTAAGAGTATTAATAGCAAAATTAATACAGTTAATAATAATATGAATAACAACGAGTTAGCTTTACTTAAAAATATCACTGAGGATAGATCTATTAGAATAATGAAGCCCGATAAAGGGGGAGGGATTGTTATATACAATCAGGATGCATATATAAATAAAATATACAACATTCTGGTTACATCTGGAAATTACACCTCTATTTCTTTAAATGAAATTAATATAGGATATAGATGGATAGACCTATTCTTGGAAGATATGTTAACTGATGGTAGAATTAATCTTGACTTATTTAAGTTTATGAAAGCTGACCATCCTTTTATAGCAACTATAGTAGGAGTGCCTAAAGTACACAAAGATTATCATGACCACCCATTTAGGCCAATTATATCAGGTAGTTATTCTAAGATATTCCTTATGGGAGTAATTATTGATAATTGGCTTAAACATATTTATGAAAAAATTCCACATATGATTAAAGATTCGTGGATTTTTTTAGGGAATTTAACACCTGATTTATGGAAAGAAGGATTAATATACATCTCTATAGATGTAGTTGATCTATTTTCATGTATACCCAAGGAACAAGGATTAGAATGTTTTTACAACAGTATACACAATTATTCACAGCTTGATTGGGAACAAATATTGGTCATTATGGAACTCATGAGTATTATATTAGATTATAATTACATCTATTTTGAGGGGGAATACTATAGGCAGACCCGTGGAGTGGCCATGGGTACAGCATGTGCACCAATATACGCAAATTTGGTTATGTTGGACTGGGAGTTGCAATATGTCTTTAAGAGTCAGTATAATAAATATATCAGATATTATACTAGATTTTTGGATGATATATTTATTCTATGGGATGGACAAGGAGAGTTGATTGAAGAATTTATAAGGTACCTAAACAATACTAGTCAGTTTTTGAAATTTACGTATAATGTCAGTAAAGATGGTCTGGCATATTTAGATACTTTTATATCTAGCAGTAAAGAGGGATTTGAGTCTCGGATTTATAGAAAAAAAACTTTTTCTAACAATTATTTAGAATATAGTAGTAACCATCCACTAAGATGAAAAAAAAGTATATTTAAAGGTCAGTGTATTCGAGCAGCACGAATGAGCTCAAAATATGAGAAGATGCTGGAAGAAATAGAATTCATTAGTAGTTTATTTGTTAAAAGAGGGTACCCTATTCAACTCATCAATGAAGTAAAAACAGTAGCTATTAAAGAATGGGGAAATAAATACTTCCCAGTCTTAGGCAAACCATTTAGACAGGATACAGTAAAGAAAGATAATTGTGAATATAGGAAAGCATGTATTTTAGAGTATACACCGCAAACAACTCATATTAAGAATATTATGAAAAAATATTGGAAAATTTTTTCCATGGAGCCTGAAGTTAAGAAAATAGTGGGTGATGCTCCTATATTTGTGTTGAAAATGGGTATGAATATAAAGTCAATATTGGAGAGGTCAGAAAAGATGTATGTCATACCTACACAGTACAGTGGGACACATAGATGTGGAAATTGTAAGTATTGCCACTGTATAATGGAAGTAGATCGTATAATTTTGGAGAATATTAATAAAACAAGAATAAAATTTGGGAGAGGTAATTGTAATACACAAAATGTTGTATATTTAGCTAAGTGCATATTATGTCCTGGTTATTATATAGGAAAAACTGAGCGTAGGTTTAAGAAGAGGATATATGAGCACTTATATGATATTAAGAAGAAAGATAGTACTAATGCATTATATAGGCATATAACATATTTTGATAATAGACATCAATTTAGATTTGCCATAATTGAGACAGTTATTAATAATTTGAGGGGAGGTAATTTAGGGGTTCATTTAGCTGAAAAAGAAGCAAAATGGCAGATACTAACAGATGCCATAACTCCACCGGGTTTAAATGATGGTATTTCCTTAAAACCATTCTTATTAATGAATTATTAAAGTATTCATCCATTCATTCAGATCTTAGTTATATTATATAATCTAATACATTTTTATAAATTATTTATTAATAATTATATTTTTAAAAAAAATATTTTTAAATTATTTAATAGGTAGATATATTAATTTATTAGGCAACTGATATTTTATGAGAATTATTTATAGTGTATGCTAAAGTATGTATTGTATAAGTTATAAGCCAACTCTGACCTTAGGCACTGCATTATAATGTTATATAAAGCTGTTCAAATTGTTGAAATTGTCATTGTCACCTTGTTTTATATTGTTTTATATTGTTTTTAAAAAAATTGTATTGGATTTTTATACAATTATTTTTATTATTTGATCATAACATAAGTGTGTTGGTTGAAGTATTTAATAGATCATACTAGCAGGTACTTTAGCTAGTTATATATTTTAGTATGATTTTTAACTGATTATTTTTGTGTGTTGTTTTCTTTAAGATTTTACAAAGATTTGGCACCAAAATGTGTATAAATAGGGAGTAATTAATTAGTAAATTGATTCTGATGAAGTCCACTTTTTGTGGATGAAAGCGCTTGATCCATAATAGTGTGTATTGACTTTCAATAAAAGACGCTTAAGGGACGTTGTCCGATGTGCTTTGTGAACTGTTACAGCATTGAGCATTAAGGAAAGATGTATTATTGCATCTCTGTGGCTGGATTCTTTTGATTTTGTTTTTGGTTGTTGTGTTCTTTTGGATTTTGTCAACATTACAATAAAAAAATAGCTCTATCCCATTTCTAGTCAATAACAGGAGCTACTTGATCTATGATTACTTAGGCAAACACCGAACATCTTCCACTTTTTAAACACATGATTTGGGGTGTAGGCATGTCTGGAGTTCCTGTAGATTATCCAGAAACTAAACCTGTTCATATTCAAACTGGTCCGTTAAAACATCAGAACACTTTTATTGTAGGCTAATCGGACTCTTGAAATCTGCTAGGTAGAGATTTACTATGTAAATTTAGATGTACTTTTCATTTTACACCTGATAGTGTACTTTTACATGTTTCTAATGAATTTTTAGGATTATATTCAAATACTATCTGTTCACATGAAGATGTCCTTTTTGCTTTTACAACATCAGAGAAGAATGCAGAAAATGCTGGTATGGAGGAACTAAATGTAATCACTCTGCAGCTCTGGGCTACCCATGACAATGAGGTAGGGCTCATAAAGGAAGGAGAACATATGCGTATAACAATAAAACCTTTTGATGGCCTGCCTATGGTAGTGCAGTATCCTTTGTCAATAGAAGCAGAGAAAGGAACTGAACCAGTTATTTCTGCCTTGTTACAACAAGGTATCATTGTCCCAACACACAGTCCTTGTAAATACTCCTAGCTTGCCAGTTAGCACCCAGGAAAAAGTGTTTTTTACTAGATTTATGTACAGTGAATGCTGTAGTAGAACAAATATTTCCAATTGCTCCTAACCCTGCAACAATACTATTCCTTCAGGTGCATTCACCTTCTCAGTGTTAGATATTTCATCTGCTTTCTTTTCTACCCTTAGACGTCCAGATAGCCAATACCTGTTTGCATTTACATATAGAGGGTAGCAGTATACTTGGAGTAGATTATCACAAAGGTATGTTGAATCTCACACACTCTTCTCTGGAGAAATGAAGAAACAATTAGTCAACATTAAGTTTCCTTATGGTCTAATTTGATTCAGAATGTAGATAATTTGTTTTAAGAGTCAATAACTGTATATAACTGTAAACATGACACTATTTTTCTTTTGACTCAGCAGAATTAGAATTTAATGTTAATAAAGACAAATTGCAGTTGTGGAAATTGCAGGTTCAATACTTGGTACATCTTATTTCAGAAGATGAGAGACAGATTTCATCTTCAAGTATTGCTGTCATCCAAACTGCACCACACCCTACTACATTAAAGCCGCTGGGAGCTTTTCTGAAATTAACAGGTTATTGGCGACAATGGGTTTCTAATTATGCAGAAGTAGTGAAACCCTTATTAGAACTAATAAAGAAAGATACCCCTGAACCATTACCCTGGAAGGATTTTCATGAACAAGCTTTTGTGCAATTGAAAACATTACTTTCAAATCCTCCTGCACTTGGGTTTTCAGAGTATTATTTTATTTTTTTCTGTTTTGTGGTGAAAGAAAAACATATCATTAGGATTACTAGCACAATATATAAATGATGGTTTTAGACCTGCTGCTTATTTCAGTACAAATCTTGATCCTGTAGCTGCATAGCCCCTCCCCCACTGCTTCAGAAATATTTCCATTAGCATTTCCAAGGTAACTGCAAGGTCAGGCAGATGCAAAAAAAAAAAAAAAAACAGTTTGAGTGATAAATCTTTTTCTGGCTGCCAGAGCTCATGGTTACCACAGAAAAGCCTGTCCGACTCTTTTTGTGGCATACCGATCAACTTCTTTCACCAAGAATTTTGCCCAAGCCAAAATAACTGAGAAATGAAGACTGAAAACCTGAGACAACTTTAAATATTACTTATTCATTTGAAAAATGATGGGGGGGGGATAAAGGGCCAAAATCAGGGACAGATTTTAAATATTACTTTTATAAACTTAGAAAGATACTAAAATAACAGGTTTTGCATTAGCATACATTTTCTGAAAGACTGAATGTACAGGAACACTTAGGGACAGAGTTTAAATATTACTTTTATAAACTTGGAAAGATACTAAAATAACAGGTTTTGCATTAGCATACATTTTCTGAAAGACTGAATGTACAGGAACACTTAGACCACCAGGCTAGAAGGATTACAACACATTTTTAAAATAGTTAAAAACCTATCTATCTATAGAAGTGGACCATTTTTTCAAATTTATAGCCTTGTAAGTGATTGATGACAACATAAGAGGAGGGGATTTTGTTACACATACAGAGACACTTGACATACATTGGATAGTTGAATTATGGGCTGATAGGAGTTCAGGTTTAAATGGAATGGTGCATCGCCCTTGTATATATCATTGAATTTTGTGTTATAGCATGTGATTTGTGAGCTGTCAGTGATTGTTTTTTAACTATTTTACAAATGTGTTGTAATTTTTTCAATTTTGTCTGATGAAGGGATTTTCATGAAAGCGTTAATGTTTGCTTGGTTTTATTAAATGTTTTCCTTCTAGCCTAGTGGTCCAAGTATTCCTGTAAATTCAGTATTTTAAGTTTTACTCTCCTGGACCTTTG
Source organism: Protopterus annectens (assembly GCF_019279795.1). Lineage (NCBI taxonomy): Eukaryota > Metazoa > Chordata > Ceratodontiformes > Protopteridae > Protopterus > Protopterus annectens. The sequence continues at coordinate 1,922,355,479 of NC_056731.1, read as the reverse complement.
GTATCTCCACATTGTTTGTGATTTTTATTTTCTGAAAGATATGAAGTCTCAGACTCAAATGTCTTCTTATTTGGTCGGCACAGTCCTCAATTGTTTGCCAGAAATCCACACATTTAAAACAGACCAAAAATATAAGGCAAACATCTGGATATTTTGTGAAATTCTGGAGAGTTTGTGACGTATGATCCTGAGTAATTTACCAAAAAATCAAATATTTTACAAGGGAGAAGGCAAAAATATGAGGCAAAATCAGGGATGATCTGCAAAATTCTGGACAGTTTCTTTATTGATTGCTTTTTGTTTATCAGGTAAGTGGTCTATTAACCCTTTTCAGCCACCACCAGAGATCAACAACAGGAAAGATATCAATTCATACAAGTACAGTAAAACATTATATTCATGTACATATTTCATACAGTTAAGAAGTACATTTAATTTCCATAAGTTGGTGCACAGCTGCTTGTTTATTACCTTTCACCCACTGAGTACCAGAAGAGACTTTGGCTCTCATATCTAATAGTCTGTTTTAGGCAGAATTTGCCACAAAAGTACATTTCACAGAAGCTAGACTGACTTCCAGTGTAGTAATCACTTTGCTGTATTTAATTATTCATTCATTCTTTCTCTTACACCCACTTTATGTGTCCATGACGTTTATGAGGAAGGCAGACATTTCCTGACAAGTTATGGGAGTACACCATAAAAACAGTTTAGAGTCATAGATTTATAGATATTCAAAGGCCACCAAATCTTATGACAGTTCACGCTTTGCCAGTACCCTCTCTCAAGCTGTACCTCCTTTTTTCAGCAAGGCCATACCAGTAAGACCCAGAATAAATTTTTGCAGATGCCCATCCAGTCATTATGTTTAAAGAAGATAGTGAATTGAACTGCTTAACATGTAGGGGAAGTTTATTCCAAAGGTTTGGGATGTGCTGCCTTATAAGCAAGCCTCTCCACTGTGCTATATTTATCTGTTGATGAAGATTTAGGTTCCTTGTTCTAGTACTGATAGAGATATTAGACTTGCGGAGAAAGAGGAAGTCCAGGACAGTTGAGTCTGCAATGGGGCAGCACGCAAACATTTCAAAAGTATTTAAGACACTGAATAAAGGAATAAAGCTTCCAGCATATCTTCATAGCACAGAGACTTTAGGCCTGTGACCTTTTTGGTTAGGAACCTTTGGAGTCTTCTTAACTGTTTGATATGACTGATGAGATACACCCCAAAGGAAGCATTGTACTGATTAATTGTCCTGGTCAGTGCTGAGTATAAGGGAATGATTACCTCTTTAGACCTTGAGGATATTCCTTTGACAATTAGGTGGGCTAAATAAAATGATTTCCTGACAACTGTTGTCACATGATGGTAAAAGAGAGAGAGCACGTACCTAGATCCCTGAACAAATGTTTCATTTTTTAGTTGTAAGTTGGCCATACAGTATGATGAGGGGAGAGGTTCTCTACTAAAAAGTGTTACTGTACTTTTTATCATTAAATTTGAGCTCACCTTTAATACACCGAGGGTTTACTAGGGAGAGGTCATTCAGAAGAGTTTGGGTGTCATAGGTTCACTTAATAAGAGCCTCCAGTTTGCAGTCCTCTGCAAACTTTATCAGCAAGAGGTCTTGGTTCTCCACTTCGAGATCAGATAACAGAAATAAATACCAAAAAGGAGATGTTCCAGCAGGTCTACCCAGTGTGCTTAAATATTGTTCTTATAAACTTAAAAAGTTGCTTGCTAGAATAACAGGATTTGTTTAGCATACATTTTCTGAACTTGTGACACAATTCCACCCCTCAATTAAAACAGACAACAGCCTTGGGTTAAGTCACAGTAACCAAACCACAAATGCTAAGCATAACTTGTGATCCAAGCAGCCGGGATGCTGTTTGTTGTAACATTCTTCTTTCAATCTGTTTTCTGCTGAAGCAAAATCTAAATGCAATGAAGTACAATACACTGTGGGTTTCCTTCACTTGGTGAGGATGTCAGACCACTGTCAAGACAGCAGCAGCATCATTTAGGTTTAGCATCTGAGAGAAACATCCTTTTGCAAACCATAAAGAACGTTTCTTACATTATTTTACCTACGTTGTGTGAAAAGTATAAGAGGTCCCTAGGATGAATGCCTGTCTCAGCATAGAGTACCACTGAGTCATTCTTGAAAACAGGCACATGTGCTCAGTGGCCCTGACTAACAATAATTGTGCTACTAAGTTGCAATTGAAAAGCGACAAAGTTTTGCATGTAAGGGGCTAACCAGGTTAAAAATGAATCAAATATGTATATAAATGCATATCCTACTTAGAGGCATTATTTATTTATTTATTTTTACAATCCAATATCCAATCCATGTAATTATAAAGAAATGACAGCTGTCATTGATGCTGCCTTCTGATGTGAGGTGTCCAGTCTTTTTTCCTGTGAGATTCTCCTTTTACTTTCCTAGTCTGCTTGTGAGGGAGATACCTCCCACCCAGCCTCAGGTGATACTGAATATGTTCGAACGTCTTGCCGACATTCTGAGACATCAAGTAATTCAAAATCAGAAAGTGGGTGTGATCATCCAAGCAGGATAAAGCATCTCAAGGCACACTTGGACTAATCAGTTTTAGAGAAGTTGGTTTCAAGTACTGTGGTGTAATAACACCATCTATTTAGGAATTTGTGGATTGCTGGTAGTGCCAGCATTAGTTTTAGATTTGGTCAGTTTTGACTTTTTGGATTCCGGAGCATTCCAGACAATGAAAATGCCTGTAGCTGATTAAAGTCAGGTGTTAAAAGAATGGCAAAATCGAGAAAAGAAGTGCCAATTTCTTGCAGCTACGGAAAAAGAAAATGGGTTTATTAACAAAGTATTGTCTTAAGTCTATTTATTGACAGTCAGAAAAAGTCCAAGAGTAAATAGTTGAAGTTTCAGTCCATCAAAAAGGTGGATTGTGTGGAGAGGACTGGCAAATATGTGTACTTTATTATCGTGACCACAGAAAACAAAGAGATTGACTTCCGGTGCCTCGATGAAATTAGTAACTGTTGCAGTGCAGCTTTCACAATGGCCTTAATCGATTTTCAGAAAAGAAAGGCTATCCAATTTGAAGGATTTGAAGCATGAAATTCAAATGTATGTAATTATTTAGTGACTTTAGTCCTTGGGGATTTGCAAGAAGGATTTGAAGCATGAAATTCAAATGTATGTAATTATTTAGTGACTTCAGTCCTTGGGGATTTGCTAGAAAACCACACCGGACTATCCAGCAATCAAATTGATTGTCTGGTAGTCCGGAAAACACTGTATACACTCTGGTTTTCTGTTTCAAAAAAAGAAACAGACTTTTGGAGTTTGTTAAATCTGTGGATTTACTATGTTTTTTTTTACAGAAAAGCATAGTAAATTGGCAGAAAGGAGGTACCAGGAACAGGAAAAGAGGATGTCCCCTAGCAGGTAACATCACAATGATGTAAAAAAATGGGTAGAGAGTGGGCGGGCAAGAGGTGGAAATCGGTGGGGTTACAGATGGCATGAAGATTGTAGCCTTGGTCCAGCAGATAAACTCAAAGACCACCTCGGGGTGCACAAACTCTAGCTATGCCACTGGGTCTACCTTAAATTGACAAAACCTCACATCATCGAAGACGAGATCGTTGAGATGAGAATACTGAAATCCCATCTCAGCGAACCAGCGAAACAACAAAGATCACCCTGGGAAAAGTAACCTGTTGTGCAAGACAGTGAACTTTGCTCTTTTCCCAACTGTAGTGCGATCTCGGAGTTAGTATATTTAATTAGGGGGCTACACGTAGATACCAGTGAGTGAGACTTGTTGAGAACCAAGGCTTCAGCAAATATACAACAGGTCATCTCTGAGAACCAAGGCTTCAGCAAATATATAACAGGTTAGCTCTGTGGCAAGGAAATTAGTTGGAAATACTGTGTAAGTCTAATTGGCATCAGCATCAACGCCCTTTTCCCCGTTTTAACCTTGGGGTCAGGGTGTCTCATGAACAGTGACTATCGCATAGAGCCAACCACTTGGTGGCTAACCTAACATAATTTAGATAAGCAAATGCAAGTTTTTCTACTGAATTGCCTTGTGCTCAAAATAAAGGTGGTAGGTGGTAGGTTGTTGAAGTAGCAGTTGGGGTACTTACGTATTATCGCAAACACTTCTGAAAAGAAAGAAATGGTTGTGTTTATGTGAAAACTGTTTTCTGAGTTTCTTAACCTTGAAATGGTTATGTAAGCAAATAGGCAGAAGTTGCTGACAGTGACAATGAGGCACCAAGAGGATCAAGTTGCAATGGTCAATTTTCGTGCTCCGGGGGGGGGGCTCGTGACTCATTTCTTACATGAACTGAACATTGCTAAAGTGCATCAGGATTCAGCCATTCCTGATTACAACCTCAGCACAGGCAAATCATTGAGGAATATTCCATGCAACTGGTTCTGCCCAGCACTCATGCCAAATACAAGCACTTGTCCCCAGTACTAAGTAATAGGACAGTGATCCCTCATGGACTGCTGTCTTTCTCACTGGCGGGACTCCTGGTCCACAGTTGGTAACTGTTCTCCCGCTTCACAGAGATACCTCTGTTAATCACAGCCCCTTACATTGCTTGCCAGACGTGCTGTAAATGAGGAATGACGCACACATAATCCTGTCAGATTCCAGAGCTAAAGGGCTTTGAAAGGGTCCGGTTTTCAGGGTGACTTGTAATGTTAAGGATGACTGCGACGCACCACTCGTATGTTTAGGTGGGGAGCAGATGCCCCCCGGAAAGAGGATTTCTCATAGTATTCCTCTTCCTATGTGAAAATCATTGCCACACAGTAGAACGGAAACTTTACCATCCTGTTGTTAGGTTACCAGGCATCCTTTCTGAGAAACACAACCATTTCTGCCAGTTCAGAAATGTGGTTGCGATAATACGTAAGTACCGCAGTTGGTTTTGAAGTATTGCAAATATAATTTTTTGATTACTACAAAACAGATATGCTATTAAGTTACATGTTTCAATATGCCATTTTACTGCAAACATTAGCTAGAACTCTCAAAGCAACAGAGTACACAATCTAAGTTGTGTCATACAATGCTTCACAGCAACTTGCAACAAAATTGTCATTAAAATTGCAGAATAAGACCATCACGCAATGCCAATATTTGCAAAAATCATGTATCTGAATATTTCTGTTATCATACACAAGAATCAGAAGTCATGCATATGCTACAATTGCCTAACATGAAAACATCCATGCTAACTGGCATCTTGATTACAACATTCAAACAGAGGTGAAGGTATTTAAATGTCTCAGAAGGTCATGAAGAATTCTCCTCCTGTTTAGAACCAGTCAGACTATATCTCCAAGAGATTAAAGCACAGTAAGTGAAATGCCTAAGGTTGTAGGCACTCATAAATGACAGTGGGTATGCTGAGTACAAGAGGAATCTAAGAAGCAGTCTTTGTTCACCTTTAGAAGGCTGAGGTTTGCAATGCAAAAACATATTACTATGATGCAGCCATGCAAACATTTCTCCATTTGACCCCATAGTGTCACTAAAGGCTGTCAACAGAAAGTAATCATTTAATTGTTCACCAGAGCAAGGGCAACAGCAGGGCAGAAATAAGTATTGCACTGCATTAACTTTCTAAGCTTTTGTCATGAATAACATGAGAATTACTTTCACCCCAGTCGCATGCTATACTCACAAAAGAAACCTTGTTAACAGCCATGCTTCTAAAATATGCTTTACATGTTGTTTTCATATCATATAACTATTTACAGTTTTTCGTATGCCTAGCTTGATGTTTTCCCAAAATAACTGACATTTTCCAAAACAATCTGTACAAAACAAGGAAGTTTGAACCTTTATTAATCTTTAAAGTGCTTAATTCCTGTTTCCTGACAGAATTTCATCACTGACTTCCTCTTCACCAGTTTGCACAATGCATCCAGACTTTAAATAGAGCAGTTTCAGGTACTTCTTTGAAATTCTAGAATTTGCATCATTCATTTAGCTTAGAGAACACAGAAGGCAGATAAGTAAGCAATAATGCCAGACAGGGTGTGTGTTAATGTGCAAGTAACACCTACCCAGGTGTGTTATGAGGCCCATCAAAGAGCCTCTACACCCCTGGAAGGGCAGTAATTACACATTAACACACACCCTGGAGGGCATTATTGCACTTAGAGAATGACCTGTCTGTAAAAATTGTTGTTTTACTTACTTAATTTTTTAAGTACTATATTATTTTTTATATATTTTTGATATAAAATAGTTCCGCTTTCTAATTTTTCAAACTTTCTGTAGTTTATGTTAATCAAAAATATATAAAAATAATATAGTACTTAAAAACATAAAGTAAAACACAACAATTTTACAGAGAGCCCATTCTCTCTCTCTCATACACACACACACACACACACACACACACACACACACACACACACACACACACACACACACACACATATACACAGAGTCTCCTCTGGTTTCATACTGGTATATGTTAACACAAGCATAACTTTCAACCTCTTAGCACAAAAATTTGGACATAGCCAAAAATAATGGGGGGGGGACAAAGCTCCAAAAATAGGGATACATTTTAAATATTGCTTGTATAAACTTAGAAAGCTGCTAGAATAAAAGGTCTTGTACTGCAATGCATTTTTTGAAAGATATAAAGCATGACACTCAAATGCCTGTCGTTATTTAGTGAATTCACTCCTCACTGATTTGCCACAAAACTTTAGAAAACCACAAATTTTATGAGGAACAGACAAAAAATATGAGGCAAAAATTGGACATTCTGTGAAAATTTGGACAGTTGAGAGCTATGCACACAAGGCCGCACTCTCTCTCTCTCTCTCGTTTCACACACAGTCTTCTCTGCTTTCATACACAAATTAAAGCACACCAGACAACTCCACCACTCTCACTCACACAAGATCACTCTCTTTCTCGAGCTCTCTGACACAAAGCCTTCTCACTTTCAAACATGCATTCAGCTATACACGCAAGCAGAAACAAACACACTCATACATATACACACACATACACTTTTTTCTGTTTATTTTTTACACTCACTAAACAGCAAAATGGCTGCTTAGCGAGTGTGAAATAATGGCTCGCTCAATCTCACTTTCATTGACATGCGCACATATGCTCACACACAGACATAAACACAAACACACACACAAAATATTTTTTTAATTGTCTCCTTTTTTTCACGTTTTACACTTGCTAAACAGCAAAAGCACTGCTTAGCTAGTATAAAGTAATGGTGGCCATTCGTTTATTTGCAGTCCAAGCTCCGCAGCAGCTTGATGTGTTACAATAAAGCAGTAGTCTAATTTCTCAGTGGGCATTACTTGTAGAGTAATACCCTGCTGGAGAACGTTTTTTGTTCAATCAGGCTGCTGATGTACAGTTTGCCCATTCTCTAAGTTACAAATAAATGTCAGATCGTGGCAATCACAGGTAATTTACTGTTTGCTCTGTTGACAATACCTCTGTGCAGTAGGGTTGCCACCCCTCCGTTTTTTTCCGGACTATCTGGAAATCAAACTGATTCTCCGGTAGTCCAGAAAACACTGTACAAACTCCGGTATTCTGTTTCAAAAAGGAAACGGACTGTCGGAGTTTGTAAATCAGCTGATTTACTATGCTTTTTTTACAGAAAAGCATAGTAAATCAGCCGAAAGCAGGCAGCAGGAACAGAAAAAGAGGGCGTTCCTCATTAAGTTATGCCATCGTGACATCACAAAATGGGCAGAATGTGGGTGGGGTTACTGATGACACAAAGGGTGTGGCTTTACTCCGGTTTTAGCCACGATGAAAGGTGACAACCCTACTGTGCAGCTTTTCTATGTGGGCAATAAGACATGAAATAATGAGTGCTACTGTAAAATGGCATTACTCCAGGAGAGGGTTAAAGCATAAGAAAATATTCAGTATTTCGACCAGTTCCAGGAAAGATGTTCTAGTACTGTATGGTTCTTCATAACAGTATCTTTTTATTCTTCATTTTTTCAGACACAAATGACTCTATTATTAGTAATCATTCATAGAGAAAGGGAAAAATTACAATTCCTATAACTAAAACATACTATGTCAAAATATCAACAGGAAAATATTTTGACAACGTTCTCTTATAACATTTTATTTGTGTAAATATAGTCTACTATGTTATGCTCTAAATGCTCTCTTTTAAAATCTTCCCTAGTAGTTTTCATTTACAAACTGTATTACAAAAGGGAAAGCTAAGAAGACCATCCCACTATATGTGGAAAATGGACTTTGTTGATGACGCTTCATTAAGTTCTAAATCATCACCACTTGAAAAGTTTCCCTGCAGAACTTCATTTTATTGTCTCATTAAGATTCCATCTTCCTATATAGACCTCTTCATGCTCCAATTTATCATAGGCTATTTACCAGACTATTAAAGACTACTTGCTCGGTTCCAATTGCTTGTCATATAATTTGAGGACTATGTTATCAGAGAGTCTGAGTTGAGCCATATACACCCCTTGTTAAGCAATAGCCAATTTTTCTTAACAAAAAAGTTACATGTTTTCAATAGCAACAAACTCAGTGTTGAACCACAGAAAAAGGAACTCCGGATTTAAACATACATCAAAACTTTTTTTCAGCTTCACTGCAAATAGCTATACTGAAATCCTGCATTTTACTGCATTTCCACAAAAGCTGAAGACCCCCTCCTCTTTGTTAATTTCCAGCAAGGGTTTAATTTGTATGATGAGAATCTCTTTATTTGCTCAAATGTTATATTGTACTGCAGATTAGTATTATGTGGCATCCTTCTTAAAAAAAAAAGCCTTTCAGTGTGTGGGATTCAGTTTCAGTGCCTAAGAGATTGAAGAGCTGTGCCCTACTGAGCAATGCTGGATTATACTAAAGAGCAGTGTATCAAGTAAGTTATTCCCATACAAAAGCACGGAGCAGGGTGTCATTTTTCTGGACTCATGCTGAATGAAACCAGCACCACAAGGCTACATTGCACTGCAGTGAAAAGTGGGCATGTTATACACACACATAAACAAATGGGATATAGCCAGTAATAAGAAAACAAGTCAATTGCACACACATGCACAGAAAAGGCAACACACCTCATATCTACACAGAAGTATATTGCACTGTAACATACACAGTACTTTACAACAATGTGCAGTGATAAGAAACGTACAGAATGTAAACACAATGACAAGTAACCATACAAATCTAATAAATAATATGGGGCACAGATAGCCAAAAATGGAAAGGATCAGGCATACTTGATATTTTACTCACTCCCATGAGAAATGTTTAAAATTCATTCAGATGTGAAATACACTGCAGGGAGATTTGGCACTGTTCCACAGCAGGAAATGTCTGCAGTATTACACAATAATGTTAAACCAAAGCATGATATTACTCCAATTCACCAAAGAATTACTGAAAAGTGAAAGTAAATGCACTCTACTATGTTAGTTCTGCAAAAATTCAGTCATGGAAACAATCTGCACATAACTTGTGCTTATAGTGGAGTTGCATACTATACTCAACAATGTGCAGTCATAATGATACATAGAGACAGGGATGAAACCATGGTAACTATGTGACAACGCAAATGAATATGCTAGTATCCTTATAGAAAATGCAGTGATCTGTGTAAATAGCATTACTGTAAATGCGCAACTGTAGGAGTTATTGAACTGCAAATGTTGATTTTAATGTAACCTGAATGTAAATGTTAGCATGAAATGTGAGTTGGAAAGTAATTTGTTTACAAATGTTGCTTTGAAAAGTTATTACTGTCTCTTGGGCCTGATTGCATCTAAAATGGTCTAAGGGCCACTTCATTTATCTGGTTAACAAAAAGAAAAAAAATCTGCAAACAACTCACAGATACCACCGAGGTGTGTGTCATAGGACATTGTAACCAACTATCCAGAAGTACAAGACAGCTTTTGGCCTGATGTGCAGTGTTCCTTCTTATAAGTCATATAACTGTATGCAAGGTATACATGTCAAAGCATTACTAAAAAGAAACACAAAAGACACAAGAACCATGCAAAACTATGAAGACTTTGCTTCAGGGAACTGCACAATGACAGGCCATTATTCAGATGTTAGCAACAGTACCTCAAAATATCCAAGAAGTAACATTTCCAAGAAGGAATTATAATTAAGTAAAGTGAAAGAAGCAGTGATTTATTAACATTAATTTGACATGAATCCATCAAAATATTTCATAAGAAACTTTAGTAATACTCAGTGTGAACATATATCACTGCAAGGGAAGTAGATATGCAACTGTCAATGCAACTTTAAAAGAAGCAACATTTGAGAATTCTACCAAACTGCAGAAGTCAATAAATAAAAATAATGAACAATACTACTGATCAATATATTGATCACCTTCCATGCATAACATAAGGACATTTATATTGAGCAAAAGAGACTAAGCATCTCATGTACATTTCACCATAATGGACATGAGGTCTGCACTGTGTAACACAAGCAGGGCCATCAGAATAGAATGTACAATGGCTCCAGCAGTGTACACACCTGACAACCTACAAATAGTGACTGCATCATGTCAGGCACAAAGAAATGTCAGCAACTGAAAAATAACATTTACACAGTAAATACACAACAATATTATCTGATCTGTAGTGTGTGTGCACTGCATGAATCATGTTTTTCTTTTTCTCCACCCAATAATATTTTCAATAGTTTTATTATGGCCATAGCAACCTGTTTCATTATCTCTGACTTCCAGCTGTACGTAAGGTGGATACTTTTGTGTTTCTTGTTTGATTATTGGGTGAATATGCACTGACTTGCATAAATATGCAATCTGGCTAGCTGTACATCTTGAATGATTCATAGTTAAAATATGTCTTATTTATGAAATGACAAGTGCTGTTTGCCTTGGGTTGTATCATTCTCTGCTTCAAAAAACTTAAAATGTTTCCTGCCAGCATATTTCTTTACTGAAAACATCTAGGTGTGAAGCTTGGACTTAGCTTACTTTGATACTCAATTTTTCTGTTATACTAAATGAAAGGTTTATGTGACTACTACATATTTGTCCCTGTCATGTGCAACCTTGATTATGCTAAATTCTGTATTTCTTATCAAGAATGAAAAAATACTTTAGCTTATATTGCATTCCCATACTAAACTCTTGTAAGTAGGCTTTTCGTATTATTACCTTAAACTTTTTCTTTGGGAACCGCCAGTGAAAATGATCCTGACTTAATTAGACCTAACCAGTAAATAAAATTTAATAAATAAATACTTATCTAAATAGCCAGGTAGATAATAGACAAATAGATGAACATAGTCATACAGACAGTCATGCGGACAAATCTCTGCATGTGCACATCTCATTCCCTGTGTCACTAATGTCAATATTGTTATAGCCTTGAAGCAATGCAAACAAACTAAACTGGTAAATGCAAACAAGCAAAACAGGTGATATTTGTCCCCAAACTTCTACAAGAGCAGCCTTTAAGTCCATGGCAGGTAAACCACATATATAATCAAGTATTGCTCATGTATCAGTTTACACTGTATATGAACCACTAACTTGTCAAGAATCGTCCCATGTTGATATATAAAAGCATTAAAAAGTACAACAGAACTAGCCTGCTGGACTTATTGATCTACTTACCCACCTCTTAGGAAACCTTCACAGGAGTAGGAAGATTGAATTTGGCAAAAAAGAATACTGTTAAAAACCAATATCTAAATGAACTGTCTGAAGCCATAAACAGCTGTATGTTGTGCGTACCAGAGGACTTGTCTTTGTTTAGGACCACGATTTTAAGATGGTGATGAAGGTAAAGAAGGTAGTGGTGGCAACAGCAGTGGTATTAGTACAGTGAGAAGGCCTTGAAATGTTAAGGACAGAAAACAGAAATCACTGTAGTAGTATCATTATGTCAGTAGGAGGCGATATGATGACACTTTTTACAGAAACACAGACTATCATGTCAATGTATTACCAGATTACCAGTGCACACAGCTTTTATCAAATACTATACACAATAAAAGCACTGCATTCAAACATGTGAAATTGTTCCTCTGTCAAATACTTAATGCTGTGCACATGCAAATCAAGGGCAGTGTGTTGCTATATATATACACACACACACACACACACACACACACACACACACACACACACACACACACACACACACGTTGCTAAAATATGTAGTCCTACAAAACAGTTAAATGCAATACAGCAAATACTATGAGGACTCGTTTCCGCTATGCAAATATGGAACACATCACACACATCTAGGTCACCTGCACCTGTATAATGCACACCTATTATGCACTGGCACATATATTGTATAAGCAAAATGAATAGCAAAATTAAGTGTTTTGTGCAGTATGGTGCATCTTGCAGAAAACATACAGTGAACAATATACTGCTCTCTCCTGTTGTCAAACAGAAGAAGGAAACGTATTTACAGCAGTAGATTATGCACCGAAATGATAAAAGACAGATCAAACATTAAGTCCACCAACAACACCTAGCTGTAGTAATTGGTTGTTTTGGACCATTTCTAGCTCTTTTGTAGTTCACTGTTTAAAATCCGCATTTGCACGGCTTTGCGCGGTTGCGATTAAACAAGGTTAAACTTTTTCTGGCTCCGCCAAGTCTGCTCTTCAAATTTTCCCTTAAGGAAGCTCTACTCTTAGTATAACCAGACTACTCACTATATTATAAGCTTAGCACTTGTTCTCAATACTTCTCTACTAAGTAAGCACTCTCGTATTAAGTAAAGCACTACATCTACTTACCACCCCTGTGAATATCCACTTCCCTTAAAGGTACAGCACTCCCTTATACTGTTCTAGCATGTCGAGTGGTAGATTACTGGCGTTGTCTCCAGCTGGTCAATCTGGGTATCTTGAGACAACGCTACAATTGTCTCATGTACACAGACAACCCTCTCCTCCTCCCAACAAACACAAATACATGTGAGAGATGCAACTATATAGCCAAACTGGAGGCCGAACTCTCTCAACTCAGGGCTGGCATGACCAGACAGGAGGAGATGGCAACCACACACACACAACAATCCCAGTCCCACATAGACCTACCACAACTGCAAACCAAACACATTAAAACACAAAGACATACTCGGAGGCTCTAATAAAAAACTTACCAAAACAACAGAGGCTCCCAAAGCAGACATCCAAAGATCCACCACCTCAAAACAAAACACATGCAACATATACTTCAATAAATCAGTGTGTCAACCAATCACAGCCCTTAAGGCCAAACACCTTGCCTGATACACTAGTAATAGGTGACTCTATAGTCAGACACACTGATGTCCCACTGACCAGGCTGAACAAGGAGAAGGTGACTGTGAGCTGTCTATCGGGAGCTAGGATCCGCCACATAACACACACACTCAAGTCACTCCAAAGCAAGTACAAATATGACTCCATCATTGTCCATGCTGGTGTGAATGACCTGAGACGTACCTCCCTGGACTACATGAAAAGAGACAGAGGAGCTCTCCGATTATGTAGCCCAGGCTGGTATGACCCTGACCCTGAGCAGCATCTTGCCCTCACCAAGAATGATACCACAATACAAAGACAAGATGATCAGCTTTAATTGGCTCAAGTACTGGTGTCATTCTAAGGGGATTCAATGTCTGTCTGCCTGGGATGACATGTTGGACAAGCCTCGCTGCTTCGCAAGGGATGGCTTACACCTGTCACCACTGGGCTTCTGGATATTGGCTAAGGCTCTTGCTACCCCCATAGTGCCTTTTTTAGGCAAGGCTCAAAAGACAAACCCACCTCCTTAGAAAACAAAAAATGGAAAAAAACTAAGGGTAATGCTGCTCAACACCAGAAGTCTAAATCTCAAGATGCAGGCACTTGATTAACTCCTCAGCATGGAGAACATCGACATCTGCGCAGTAACTGAAACCTGGTTCAAGGCTCCTGAGAGCACCCCAGCGCTACCAGGCTATACCTCGTATCATGCTTTTCGGCCCCAAAACCCGGGCCGAACCACAAAGGGAGGGGGACTGTCCATATTCATCAAGGACACCCACACCTCCAGGTTAGTATCAACACATGAAGCATCAGAGACCATACAGGTGCAACTAACCATAGGCAAAACTGCTATACAACTGGTAGCATGTTACAGACCACCCTCCCAATCTCATGAACCCCACTCAGCCTTCCTGAAGACATTGGAGGATATGAATGTATCACAAAATACCATCATACTGGGAGACTTCAACTACCCAAACATAGATTGGGTACATTATTCTAGCCCTAATACCCTAGCCCAGAGGTTCCTGGAATTCATAAATTCAAATGCACTGGAACAACTAGTCACCTCTCCCACTAGGGGAGATAATATACTAGACCTGATCATCACAAACATGGGGACAAAATGCTCCACACCGAACGTATACCCCTCACTAGTGAGATCTGACCACAAACTAATCATCCTGGATATACATATCCCACCTCCACCCCCAGCACAAAAGACCACAGTGAAAAACTTCTCAAAAGCAGACTTCACTCTTCTTAAGACTGAGATGGTATCCTTTAAGCCCACTGTGCCAGTGGATACCACATCCCACAATGCCGAATCCTTCACAAATGCTTTCTATGGACATCTCCAAGAATGCATGGATCATGCAATCCCAAACAAATCCAAGTCCCTCTCCACCAAAGGTAAGCGTCCTGTCTGGTGGACCTCAGCCATAAACAAATTGTATAACAAAAGAAGGAAGCTACTGCACGTCAGAGCAAAATCCCATGAAGGGAAGACATCTCTGATCAACATTAGCAGAAAACTACGTTCTCTCATAAAAACTTCCAAGGCCAACTTTGAGAGAAAAATCGCTAAGGACACTAAAGATAACCACAAAGCCTTCTTCAGCTATGTTAGAAACCTGGGTAGAAACCCTCAGATATGCTCAGAGTTGGTTCACAACAACAAAAAATACACTGAACCCACAGATATTGCCAACATTCTGGCTGACAGGTTCAGTGCAAATTTCTCCCCTCCTTCACCCCCAAAAGAAGAAATACTTATCCCAGCTGAATGTAATCTCCCTGTCATCTCAGATGTCCAAGTGAGAACCGCCCTAAACAAAGCAAAAAACACAGCATCAATGGGACCTGACGGTATCCCAGGTTGCGTGTTACGTGAACTCCAAGTGGAGCTAAACCCACACATAAAAATGCTATTTAACCTTAGCCTTACTTCGGGATATGTACCTGAACACTGGCGTACAGCAACAGTGGTCCCACTCCACAAGGGGGGTGCCTCTACAGATCCTGGAAACTACCTCCCCATAAGCTTAACCAGCCTGGTCTGCAAAGCTATGGAAAGAATCATTATGGAACTCATAAACAGAGACATAGGGGACCTACAGACACTTGACCCCACCCAGTTCAGCTTTGTAAAGGGCAGATCTTGCCTTTTAAACCTGGTTGACTTTTTCGAAACAGTCACTAGAGCCATTGATGAGGGCAAAGCAGTCCATACAGCATACCTGGACTTGGCTAAGGCCTTCGACACAATACCCCACTCAGGCATCATAGATAAGCTCAACAGCTTAAAAGTAAACCCTTATGTCACTAGATGGGTTGCAAACTGGCTAAAGGACAGAACCCATAAAGTTAAAATCGCTGGAGCAATGTCAGACTCAAAGCCAGTCACAAGTGGTGTCCCACAGGGATCTGTCCTGGGACCCCTCTTGTTCGGCATTTATTTCTCAGATGTTAAAGCAAACATGGGAGGGCTGTGGCTGACAAAGTTCGCAGATGACTGCAAACTAGGCACCATAGTCGATACACCAGCAGACACACACATCCTACAAAAAGGCCTCACAGAAACGGACAACTGGTGCTGGAGTCACGGCCTTAAACTAAATGCCAAAAAATGTATAGTCATCCCCTTTGGGAAAAACAAAGTACCCACAAATTATCACATAGACAGCAACCCACTGAGTACGGAAAAAGTAATCAGAGACCTAGGGACCCAAGTCGACAGCGACCTCTCATTTGACACCCACGTTGCCAAAGTGGTTAGAAAAACATTCTACCTTGCACACCTCATCATGAAGGGATTCGCATCCAGATCCAAGGATGTCATTGTACCCCTATATTCCTCCCTCATCAGACCCATGATTGAGTACAATGCCCCATTTGGTATGTACCTCACCCGGCATTTGCAACAGCTGGAGAGACCACAAAAGTACCTCACCAAGAGGATCAAGGGTCTCCAACATATGTCTTATTCTGCCAGACTAAAGAAACTTCAGCTCTATTCAGTAGCATACCGCCTGCTCAGAGGTGATCTCTGCCTGAAGTACAAGGCCATGTCCAATCAGGATCTGATGGACATGCTCCACCTCAAAAAATCCAAATCCATCAGGACCACGAGAGCTAAAGACTTAAACCTCGGCACAAGTATGAATAGGACATGCTGGAGGGATAGACTCATAACCCAGAGGCTTCCCATGCTTTGGAACAAGATCCCAGTTCGTATAAGGCAGAGCCCCTCACTTACTCTCTTCAAGAGAAATCTTGATGAGTGGATGGGAGACCATAAGTTTACCCCAGGGGTCACATCTGTGTCACTGCTAGACAGGGGCACAGTAAACGAATTCTATTATATATGGGGACCTTCATTGTGTCACTACTAGACAGAGACACAGTATTCTAAATTTATTCTGTACATTTTTTGTACCATTTCATGGGGTGGCAAAAGCCACATCACTATGGCTAGGCTTACAAATGCCCCAGGGCAGATAGCCTAGTACTATACTATGAAACTATGAAACTATGAATATATGTATGCAGCATACAGTCTGCTCAAAGACTGAAAGACTTAGAAACACAAAAATACACATATACAGATAATCACTATAATTACATATTATGTTATTTACCTAATTTAACGTGGTGAACATCCAGTGATAGATATAAACTTGCTACACCACTAGGATGTATAGCCCACCTAACACCACATGCAAGTATATGCTGAAAAAGATAGCATGGTAAAGTGGGGCAAAGCATTGACTATGTCCCTGGAGACCCGACTTCCGTTCGCAGATTGGGCATTGGAAACATTGGGTGGGGAAGATGGAAGACAGCAGACAATGCTGGCTCACCCAATCCTAGGGGAAGGGGTGTGGCCAGACCTGCTGCACTGCTTACTCCATCCAGGACACTGACATCTAGCAGATCAAGCAGATGTGTGTCACAGGAAGGCCAAATAGGTTTTTATTTGGCGGCACATTCCCTCCAAGACAGCAGCACAACATAACCACTGGCCACAATGAAGGAGACAGAGCAGTTCCACTCACAGTGATGGCTGGTCTCCGTGCACTGGTGGCTCCAGGTTCCTTTTCATGCTGGGAGGGCAACCCCACTCATAGTGATGGCTGGTCTCCATGCACTGGTGGCTCCAGCTTCCTTTTTCTGCTGGGGGGGCAGCCCTACTTAGAGTGATGGCTCATCTCCATGCACTGGTGGCTCCAGGTTCCTTTTCCTACTGGGGAGCAGCCCCACTCACAGTGATGGCTCGTCTCCATGCACTGGTGGCTCCAGGTTCCTTTTCCTACTGGGGGGCAGCCCCATTCAGAGTGATGGCTCATCTCCATGCACTGGTGGCTCCGGGTTCCTTTTCCTACTGAGGGGGCAGCCCGACTCACAGTGATGGCTCATCTCCATGCACTGGTGGCTCCAGGTTCCTTTTCCTAATGGGGGCAGCCCCATTCACAGTGATGGCTTGTCTCCATGCACTGGTGGCTTCAGGTTCCTTTTCATGCTAGGGGGGCAGACCCACTCACAGTGTTGGCTCGTCTCCATGCACTGGTGGCTCCAGGTTCCTTTTCATGCTGGGGTACACCAGCTATCTGGTGGGGCCCATAGTGCATGTGAAAAAAACATGCAAATAAAGTAAAATAACACCAACATAATTCATTTAGATCTGAATGTTTTGAAATAGCATAATGCCTCAACTTATTTGGTCAAGGATTCTGGACAAAGTCAAAAATAATGGGGAGGACAAAATCAGAAATAATTTTTAAATATTACCTTTCTTCTTCTTTCAGCTTTTCCCAGTTTAGGGTTGCCACAGTGGATCACCTGTCCGCTCATGATTGGCAGTGGAGTTTTACAGTGTTGAGTTGCTAGCCTGGAGCCCAACCTTCCACAGAAGGCACACACACACATACTCACACCTAGGGCCAATTTAGAGTCTCTAATCCACCTACAGCATGTCTTTGGGATGTGGGAGGAAACTGGAACACCCGGAGGAAACCCACACGACTACAGGGAGGACATGTAGACTCCGCACAGAAGGCACCCCAGCTGAGAATCAAACCGGTGAATCTCTTGTTGTGAGACGGCAACGCTAACCGCTGCACCACCGTGGCCGCCCTAATTTTTAAATATTACCCTAATGCACTTAAAAGTAAATAGAATATATTGTGCATCAATATGCATTTTTTGAATGGTAAGAAGTATTAAACTCTAATGAGTAGCATTACTGACTGTAGTTATGACTGATTTACCAGAAAATTAAAAAAAAATGTTATGAGGGATACAACAAACATATGAAGCAAAATCAGGGACATTGTGTAAAAATGGGGACTGCTGAGGTATATGTAATACTCAAAAGGAACGTCAGTCTGGTCACAATAACACATTCCTGGATTTGAATACTCTTTTTGGGTTGCGTGAGATTTTAAAATGCATCTACTTATATGTATTCTCAGTGTTTTTATAACTGTCTATGACCAAGTGTCAGCAGAAGAATTTTAAAATGTGTAGTTTTAATAACTGAGATAATAAGAATTACACATTCTTAAATTGTTAAACCAAAATGTCTTCATTTTCAGACAGTTTAGAATGGTTTCACATTACCATAACATCCATAGTACCAACAAGCAAAAGAATTAAAGCAACTACAGTCAGTCAAAATTTGGAGTGCTATACTACCTCTCATAAGGTGGAACAAATGGGTGAAATGTTAAACATTTACTAACAGCTAGGGAGGGAGCTCATAGCATGGTTAAAATGTAACTTTTTACTTGTTTTCGCACATACCCACTTCAACCATTAGAGACTCTTAGGAGAAATAAGTCAAGTTGCAAATGTCCAAGGCCCCAGATGGGCAAGCCAAGCAACACCCCTGCC